>NC_072766.1:12880823-13180823 GCF_022539595.1 Amphiprion ocellaris
ATCTCCAGCAGAGCTTAGCATTGTACTAGACAGAACTATTTGTTTCTATTTATAATAGAACGTTAATGAAGCGGTTTTACAAACAGAATAACAGAAACCATTTGGAAGTTCAACCACTGCTTGAACAGGCACCATTTGGGCCATTAAATTCTGTTCCCAGAAGTAAGGAAGGTGGACACGTCACCAGTGTATCTTAAGTCATTTTATTTTTTACAGATTCATTTCTCCTCGTGGTTTCCAAGACATTTACTCCAAACATTAACCAAATCTGCCCAATAACACTGTTCTTTTAAATTCAGCTTTACACTTTTATGGTGTGATGATGCAGTCAGTAACAAAGGAAATTCTGAATTTTATATGATATGGTCCAACAACGGTCTTGGTCATTGATAAAATTCAACATAATAGCACAATAAAGTTGATTTCTTTCACATCCGTGGTGTCTCTGCTGCCAGGTCGGCATGAGAACAAGCTGTGAACTTGCTTTGGTGAAACGCCTTTTAAATGGTATAAGTTTACAACGCTGGGATAAAGTTGTTACAGGATGTAATTAAAATCTGTGTTATCAAGTCTGTGCAAGTCCTGAAACATGTCAATGTACATAAAAACTGCTGCCTTGCACCACAGCGTTCTGAAGTTCTGCACACTGAGCATGAGCTTAATCATAACTTGTTTGCACGGCATCCAAGGCCTTTCATGGGACAAAACTCAGATAAGAACAAGGCCAAATTACAGTACAGTCAGCCTGCCTGTTGCCAAGAAGAAAAACAATAACCCTCTGTCAGAATATTACTGCTGGAAGGCTCCTATCTTTGCAGTTGATATCGCATTTTCCAAACAATTTTTGCATTTAATCAAATTACCCAAACTGACTGACACACTGCCAGCCTGAGGCTTTGAGACCATCTGGCCCTTTCAGTGATCCAGCCCTGGTACTGTTGTGGAGCATTTTCTGATTGCTACATATGCTGAACTATAACTAACACACTCATGTGCAGAGGAACCAATCTTTAGTCCACTTGCAGGTTTATCGGACACAACACATAGAACATAAAAAACAAGGTGGACTCGAGAGCAACTAACAAGGCCACAAAATGCATAAACATAAACTAGATTCTATACCTGAGCTGACAAGTGCATCACTACATTATGGAGAACTTTTTGTTTATATGCAAACCTCATACAGTCTCTGCTCAGCCTTTGTCGTGATGTGGAGAATGGGAATCGTCATGTATTTCTGAGCAGGAAAAAAGTCATAGGTGAATCTTACAACAAAAAGAAGAACAGTTTTATCAAATATCCCATCAATGGATTTAGCATGTATGATTATATTTTTCTACATGCAATTTAAACATATGTGAATCCATGGTTTCAATGGTCCTCTATCTCTTTGACTGTATTCTCCAACAGCACTAAGAGCATCAGTCTACATCTACTGCAGCACAGGTTTTCTGCTTAAGTGGCATCGACTCATGAATTGTCATAAAGGTTTTCCAAAACCCCACACAAAACCTTGAACTTATAAGGACGCAGTTTTTCATTTTATTCCTCATCCTGTCACAATTCCACAAACCAATCTCTCTCTCTTAATATAATCTCACCACGTTTTGCAGCACTTTGCTCTGGTGAAGCTTTGTTTGCTGAAATGCACCAGTAGAAGCTATAAGATGGTAAAGTGAGGCCATAAGATATGAGGACCACTTGCCAGCTCAAACACACACAAGTATGAGTGCACGGTTTGAAAACCTCAGACAAAGAAAAGGTAGCTTTAAATATGTGATGGAAAAATTGACTTGAGACTGACCACAATAGCTGAAACCTTCCAACAGAGGTCTGAACCTACAACACAAAGCAGGAGTGGAACAAAAGTCATTCCAACATGCTTTTTAATAACAGCTAACAGTGGCTACTATTATAGAGCAGCGGTGAGTCATCATGCTTACACAATATAACAACTAAATAATGATGCAGCTAAATGGAAACGATACCACCTGTAATGATTCACACACAGTTTTTCCACCAGTGAAAGCGTTTCTATTGTGAGCTGAGCTGTGAAATTGTGTTGCAGTTTCGTGCACTGACATTTGACCTGTTTTTACGCTCGCAAACTCTTGCTCACACCCCTTTTCAAGAGATTTTTTTAAAAGTCCACTTTGATCCTTCCCTCCAGAAGAGCGATACAATAGGAACATTTGAGGAACACAAAATGAGCTCTCACATATTAAATTAGGTGGCGTTGATTTTTCATTACTAATGATTAAAAGCTACACTTTAATGCAGCGAATGAATTAGTTTGTCCATCCAGCCATTTGTCTCAGTTTCATCCATTTACAACAGTGTGCTTCATCAATGCAGGGCCATCTCATGGGATGTTCCATTTAATAAAGCTGTTATATTTAACCCCAAAATGACAACTATTACTCCATAATGATAAATCACAGCTCATAGGCAGATATGCCAAAGGAAGCAGCATCCTGTCCATGTAAGCCATTTGGATGGAGTGACTATGCTTTTAAGGAAAGCAAAATGGAAAGAGAATAAGGAAAGTCTTTAAGCCAGCCTGGGTCTCAGCCAACCTGCCTCTAACCTTTGCTCTCTTGGTTTGGGAGTTAGCTAGTTTCCTTTTTCCTCTGACATCACTCTCCAGGATCCACACAATGATAACACGGCCCCGATTGCATGACATTACTGCTTCCTTGAATGCACATGGGAGAACTGTGTTAAAAATCCCACACGACTACAGACTAACTGCAGTTTTCCAGCGAGCACCAGCTGCACAGCTGGTGTCCATGGGAGAGACAGAGCGGATACACAAATTCCAGACTGTTATGAGGCAGGGAAATACATTTCCTTGGGCAAGATTTTTCTTACAGTGCATTATGGTGTGTGTCCTTAATGTTATGGTATCATATGGCAAATGTTACCTCCTCTTCAACACAGACATGCAACTAAACGAGACCATCAACATGGACTGATGTTCTCCAGCAGAAATTGTGCAAAAGGTTTAGGAACTAAAACTTAAAGTCAGGACACTTTCAAAAATAATGCCGTGAATAATTTTTATTAAGCAGAAGACACCTACATGAATTCCACATTTGATGTGACCTTACTTTCCCTTGAAATCAGCACCACTTGCGCACAGTTTTTAAAGGCTGTTCATAAAGATGTTTATTCTTGAAAGTAAATTTGGAACCAATCAAATACCTCTTTGATGGTACTGTGTGATGAATAAGAATCTTGTAAACACCCAAAGCATCTAAAGTGTTTGCACAGTGCTGTATGTTAATCTAACCTTAGATCAGCAGGCTTTGGAATACTCAAGACACTAATTAAAATGCATGTTGCTTCCCTAAATTGATTATTGTGGCTACTATTTTAACACAGCATCTACCTTCAAACCTGACACTCATTGGGAGGGATTCTGCTTTATTTACAAGTAAATGGATTTAACTGCAAACAAATTGAGGTCATTTCTTGCCAGCTTTTTTCTTTTTTAAATGAGCCCTCTGTTATCTTAGTAAACTAGCTTTACATTCCAATAAACCTTACAGAGCGTTTAAACGCCCGCATTTAATACATTCAGACCCCCAGAGAGTCTGGTTCTGAAATTTAAGGCAAATTGCTGCTCAATATAAGTGTTTTTTTTCTCCGTGTCTTAGATCTTAATTTGTTGTTGTAGCCTATTTCAGAAATATGAGCCAAATACTAAAGCAAAGCACACACAAAGAGGAAAGAAAAAAAATGCACCTTGTGTGATTTTTTTTCCCCTTTTCTTGCGTGTGTGTGTGTGTGTGTGTGTGTGTGTGTGTGTGCGTGTGTGTGTGTGTGTGTAATGCAAGCCAGATGTGACCGGGACCATGGAAACAGGTGATGATAGCATTACACTGGGATTGCAAACAGATGGAGGGAAGCTTGAACCTATTCTTGTGTCACTGTCGGGGTCATAAATAAAGATTTTTTTTTCTTTCTCGAATGAAATGATTTCTGTATAAATAACACTACAGCAACTTTAGGTGCTGTGTACACAAAAGGAGGCCTCGCACAGGGGTAAAAAAAAAGAAAAGATTTTTATTGTCTGGCAGCGTGCTTGTAGCCTTTCACAGTGGCAACGCTGACAATTACTTCTGCTGATGATTCAGTGCATCTTTAAGTTTATAGTGTGTGAGTTTGGAGGAGCTGGAGTGTGTAGTTATCAGTTGATTATGGCTGCAAAAGTCTGCTTGTCAGCCCCTTCACTGCGGCGTTTCACCAAATTGGAGCCTACAGTTTCCACAGCAGGGAGACTCCTGTTGTTTCCATGCCTCAGTAAGTGTACAGGACTCAGGTCTGCTTCACATCAGGTGAATATATCGCTGGGAGAAGAACGTCTCCAGCAATCAGCCTTGATGAAGCGGATGGCGGAGCTTGTCCTGGGAGACAGAGGAAAGCCACTGTACGTGTTGCACCGGCCTCAGACAGGACACTGTGCAGACCTGTGCTGACTGGCAGGCCGGCCACCCCTGAGAGATGGCTATTTAGTGAGCAATTACATCTCGCAGCACTGAGACAAGCAATGACTGCCCAAACCCACCCGCCCCTCAGCCTTCCCCTCCAAAAAAATACCGACTGGATGGTTCGTGTTGTGACCTCATCTCAACAAGTGAAGTTTTCATGTTAAGTGCTCAAAACTGTTCGGACATCTGCAGTTACATTTACCCAAAAAAAGGGTCTAAAGCAGCTAAATCAGGACGGTTGAGTCACAACGACATGTGCTTTTCAGAAGTAGTAAAGCCTTTTTTATATCAGTTCAGAGAATTTAAACAGACTGGAAAGGATTTCACCTTCGCCACTTTCCAGGCTATCCCCGGAGCTGCCACAAGAGAGCACAGCTGGCTGAGTCTCCCACTCGCTGCTGAGCCTCCCCACTGTCACACACAGGTGTAAAAGAACAGGCCTTTAGCACAGATTCATGCTGTCACAGCCTCCACCAGCCAACCCCAAATGGGGCTCCTATTCTGCCATTTGGGAAAGTGGATTTTCACAGTAATGGACACTTAAGAAAGCGACACCTTGGCCCAGCATGGTGCCACTTGACAATGTGACAAATACTGAGCTCTTAAATCATTAAATTACAGAGTGAAATGATTTATTGGCCCCTGTGGCAGACAGCGTTATCCAGGGAGCATTAAAGATGCTCTCTGTTTTAGATTTCACACATTCTGTAATGTGTTTATGCAGCTGGATAGTTTTATTGGAGCAATTGAATTAAGCAGTGATAAGTGAGCTGAAGTACCATGCTCAGGGGTACACTAGAAATGCCACACCTGTCAGTGCTGTGGGCTGGATGGGTTTGGCCACAAGTTATGAAATGTTTGCTGCAAGTAAGTCATCCTAACCAAACATAAAACTCGGCCTTTGAGATTCATATTTAAGTTTCCTAAAGTGGCTTCAGCTGGCAATGTATTGGAATTTCTTTATTCTAGATTATTACCACAGTCTTCCTGGGCCTTACAAGGCCTGTTACACAAATTTATTTTGTTCCTTAGTTTTCCCTCCTCCCAGTGCTGTTGATAAAGTGCTACTACGGTTAAAAAAAAAAAAAGGCAAAGCTTAGTTGCGGTCTGCTCAAGAGGATCAGCTCATTTCCTTTAGCACACAGCACAGTGCGCTGAGAGTAGAGCTTGTCTTGGAAGATCAATGTCTCCTCTTTTGTTGCATCAGTCATGCAGCTTCTGTGTCGCACAATGGCATCGGGGAGGTTGGTGGGGTTGTGAGGCGCTAGATTGGAGAGCACAGAGGACCACCTGACCGCCTACTGGTGCCCGGGAACGCACACACACACACACACACACACACACACACACACACACACACACACACACACATAGTGCTGATTGTGTCTTTATCTGTCTACTGACAGCAGATTTGTTTGAAAGTTTCTTTGTTTCTCTTCTCCCCGCTATAGACTGAGTTAACATGCTTTATTCTGCTTTGACGTACTAAACCACATACACTATAATGTGTAATGGGCTCTTACATGTCCCAGCTAACTGGTCCCTGCTTAGGGGATTAAACACTAACATACAGACGCTTTCTCCATTTAGTTTGAAATGTTAAAGCTGTTGTCCATTATTAAGTCTGCACATTCATTAACTTTTTCCATTTGTAAGACTATCCACCCTTATATTTCCATCCACCTCATCTGGCATGTTATTATGATCTGTAAATGTTTTGTGTGCTCATAATGTATGTCAGATAGGAGGCCTGTGGGTGTAGAAGTTTCATATTGATTTGTTTACACTTGGGATATTCATGACTCACTTTATCTCTGCAGTGAAGAACGACATTAGAACTGATTTTCAGATGCAAAGTAGAGACTTTTGCACTGAATCAAGAACTCAGCGGTGTGTTTTGTGTGTGTTTTTTTTTTGCTGCATAAGATTCCCAGCTTCCCACATTTCAACAGCTGCAGTGAAACAAAAGGGTATTTTCTCTGTTTATCTTTCTCTCATAGCCTCAGAAGTAGTTAACAGGAAGAGAAGGGAGACCAGAGCTCAACGTGTAACTGCACATTCTCATTAAAACGAGGTTGCTAAGACAAGATAGAGAAACAAAATAAACAATCACCAGTCGCGCCATTCTTCATCCGGAGGAAGAATGTAGAAGCTGTGGGGCGGCTGGGATCCAGGGGCCTGTTAGTGATGACACTTCTGATCTATTTTCTCGGCAGCTTCTCAGCCTTGACAAAGTCCAGCATCGGTGGATTCTCTCTCTCTCTCTCTCACACACACACACACACACACACACACACACACACACACATGCTCACACACTTGGGCCATTTGTTTTGTTAAGTACTTGCTAAATGCTACAAGCTGATTATCAGGAAAGGAGTGATCTTCTCCATTTTCTGCAGGAACCAGAACTTTAATAGGAAACACCTCAACTCAAGGAGTCTGCAGACCCTCCTCTGATTTACTAAAGTGCTTCAGCTAGCCAGCAAGTCAACAAAACATGCTTTATGCATGAACATTTTAAAAGCAAATGTGAACGCAATTTCAAAATCACCACCTTCAAAACGCTGCACATAAAATCTTTGAGATAGATGCAAAAGACAAGTAAAGGATCCTGAATACTTCATTTATCCAACAAATATCAGCATTTATCAATAATAGTGGGGCACCGAGTTTATCAATGTCCATTTTTGTAATAGTAAATTGTAGAAAACCGATCTTTTAATTTCTTATTCCTAATAATCTATGTTTTTTTTCTCTCTCAAAACTGTACAGGGGCTGTTTTAAGTAACTGGTGGGAATAGAAAGTTAGATAGATTAGCGTTCCTTCTATTGCCTGGGATGTTTAGAGACATTAGTAGTGCATGGGAGTCCGGTGCATGAGGCTGCAGCTAAAACAAGGCTCCCAAAGAGCTTTTTTTCCCTTTTTTTTTTCAAAGCGCATTTATTCAGAATTGCCAGCGTTGCTCTTTCTACAGGTCTCCAAAAGGCTGGTTTTACACTGTCTACACGCATTACTGCCATAGTCTGTTGAAGGCTGATCCTGTCACCCACATCTTTCCTGCAGCCGGGCCACCCAGCCTGGATGTGCCTCCAACATGTCATCCCTCTGTGTGGTCCTTAACAAAACAGAAACAGAGAGACAGAGGGAAGCACAGCAATGCCAACCGAGAGAGAGATGTTTCAAAATATGACAGTGTCATCTCTGGGAAGGGAGCGCAGACAAGAGAAAAGGGAAATGAGTGGAAGGGAAAAAAAGAAAAGCTGAGCCTGTGGTAAGTTCAACGATGCTGTAAAGTGAATTTAACTGATGGAAGCACATTATAGATTATATCAAGAGACCAACGAGGGGTGTTACATTAATTTATTCTATTTTTATTCATTGCGTTTAACCAGATGTGATCATATTTGTTCACTGGTTCTCCTTTGTTTTATCTGCACATTGATAAAACACAGACAAGTAAAACTGCCCAAAAACCACAATGACAAAAATGCAAAGGAATTGACTGTTAAGTGCTGGTGAGATAAGACACATTTTGCTTTCAATCCAAACAAAAGCAGCTGAAAAATTATATGCCAATAAAGATATGAAGCATGATTTGTTGCATAACGCCAAAAACAGCAACCAATTTTTCTAAAGGAAATTGTTATTAATGGTGACTTTATTATGATTCTGTGCCAAAGAATAACAAAAAATCCTCTAAAAGTTTGCAGCAAAACTATAAAAATTGCTGACAGAGAATAAATAGAACATGCTACAACAGATTTAAAATCATCACTAATTGTCTCACAAAACAAAAAAAAAATCCCTACAATGATGTGAGCTGAAACAGTGGTGTCTTTGCAGTGATTTCAGTTTGTTTTGTGGTCTTTTGTGGTTGTTTCTGGTTGATTTATGTGTCGGCTGATGGATATTAAATAACCTTCACTGCCATCTGGCTCATTTGGAATCTGGAAGATAAATATCTTTGGGTCATGAGATAGATATCCAGTGCCCTAAACATGTTTCGTGTTAAAGAGCAGTTTTTTGTGGGGCTGCTGACTTCTGTGATTTACGCAACACTACATTATAGAATGGAAAGATAAGTGGTGGAAACGAACGATCTGCAGGGCAGGTTGACTGTCCGACTCTCCGTCTGAGCTGCAGCGTTGTGATGAAAAGCTTTTCTCTCATTATTACACTTGAGGTGCTGTGAGTCTGCAAGGCAGAGAACACACCAGAAACTCAGAACTATTCACAGTCCTCCGTGGCTCACTGGGATTTCTGATGCTGGTGCTATCTGCATGCGTTGGCAGCCGTATACTCTGACTGTACATTACAATTAGCACAACATATTCTCTGTTTATTTAAAAATGTTACATATTTAGTTTGTTGGTTAATTTAAAATCTTGAGAAAAATACTTTGGTTTTATTTCCCTCTTCCCAAAGTAAGGTACATCACTACTTCTGGTAATAATAATGAGAATAAGAATAATAGAAATAAGGATTACCATTCAGTAAATTACATACAGCAAGTTAGTGTTTGGTTAAATTTGATGTTGAGGAACTTTATTATGTTCAAGGGAAGAAATAAGTCAGAAATGTATTGTTTAGATGAGGAGGGTGTACTTCTTCTGGAAGAACTAAGACTTTCTTGTAAAAGACATTAAAATCAACATCTGATCCATGATTTTGCAAGAATGGAATAAATGATACTTTCCTGACCTGTGATCAAGAGGTTAAATAGACGAGGGACACTTTGTGCGGTTTTTGTCTTCAAGAAACCCCACATTGAGTAATAGCCACAATAATTACACAGTTTCATTGACAGTCAGGAGGCTATCAGTGTTATTTTGACCTGCAGTGTCTAAAACATGAGTTTTCTTCAGCAGAGGTGATCAAACAGCAGCTGACACGTCCTCCCTTTACACTTTTCTCATATCAGAGATGAGGGGAAGTTGCATCTTACAAATTTTGTGACTTTCCAAAATTTCTTGTTCAACAAGCATCCCTATTTCAGTTAAGATATCTTTCCTCATGTTTCACACAACTACTAAAACAAGTGCAATAGCATAGATGAGGAGAGACTTTTCCACAGTTTACTGCATTATACCCCTCTCTGGCAATTAACCTTGTTTTTTATTATTATTTTTAATCCCAATTTCATTTAACCATTTATAACAGCTTTCAGAGGACATGGTAAAGCAACACTTTGTACACAACAGCTTTTTTTTTTTTTTTTTTTTTTTTTTAAATTAATTTCAGGGCCTTTTGGACTCAATGCTTCTCCATGGAACAATTATTTTTACCATATTAGTTTGTTTTGTTTTTTTGGTTGTTGTTGTTGTTTTTGGCACACTGGTGTACCCATGTTTCCATGAGCAATAAAGCCAAGTAGAATGAGCAATAACTTAACAAAAACCAAGAAAAGACCCAAGTAAAAAAAAAAATAAATAAATAAAAAATCCTTGAAGTGTCATAAGTTGACTCAAAAAGTTGTTGCAATCAAACAATTTACATTAATCTAAGTATTCAAAAGTAGTGAAGTCATCTAAGAGTAAAGCATTTTACAGTTTCTGGATACACCAGTGAAAATGAAGGACTTCTCGTTACTGACGTTACTTTACATTCAACCATATTACTGTATTGGGACAGAAGTTATATCCTTTCGACAATTTTTTTGGCAGCATGTGGGACAAATGTAATGAAGGCACTGCGGGACTACAAAGTTATTTGTGCTCAGTCTCAGTTGTCAGTAAATAAAAGTTAAAAATAGGTCACCAATATCGCAACTTTTCATGTCATGTCATTAAATCTGTTGGGCTTCACAAATACATTTCTACAGTTATATGTTGCAGAAGGTAAAGACGCACATGATCTGCTAACAGAAATATCATTGCCCTATTAACTAACTTATTTATACCACAGTATAAACCACATCATATTCTGTGGTAAAGGCCTATACATGCGTAATTTAAAGATTCTCATTTTTATCTGAGCTCTGTCAGTATGTTTGGAAACACGACGTTTGAATTTGGTAAAAATAATATTAAGTATTTGTTTTTATGAGATTTCATGGCAATCCATGCCTCTAAGTTGTCCGAAAATGCAAGAAAAAAATTTTGCAATACGGTAAAGGAAAAGCACTGTCCACTTCTTCTTAGTACTGAATCATGCAGACAGTTTTGGCCTTTAGATGTCTGTTACTGATATCTGCTATGGAGGTGAACTGAATTTGAAGAGTTATGAGGACGTGTACTGAAGAATTATGTTTCTCAGAAAGCCTGGATAAATGCAGTGTGATTTGTTGAATATTTTTTAGAGCTTTAGCAGCGTTGGGTTTTGGAGCAGACAAATATTAAATTAGCTGGCAGGATGAGGGCCACACAATGAGCCGTGCACCTCGACAGGTGGTGATGCCACTGAAACCGGAGGATCTCACTTTCAGCTCATTCTTTCCTCCACACCTCTCTGGTTTGCAAAGAAAAGATTCTGCACATGAGGTGTTTTTCTGTGCAGACTTGGAGGAGTCAGTGCAACAGTTGGGGATTAAAGGGCACTCCGCTGAGAGAGGAAAGCTCTTAATTCCTCTGAGTTGTTGTTTTTTGGCCTTATTGGTGACATTTTTCAGATTTAATGGGCAACAAGGCTGAAACCCGGGAGAGAATTTTTGTATTAAAAAAAATGCTTTATAAAAAAAAAAAAAAAGCAAAGAACAATGTAGCAATATCGCCAAGATGAATTTCACAACCTGGATTGGGGAGCGTGAGTCCTCGCAGTGTTTGGGAATAGCTTTGTTTATAACGCTGGGACACAAATTCCAAAATGTGTTTAGATAGGACAACTCAGCTAAACCCTCACACCACATGTGAACAGTGTTTGTCACAGACGATTACTGCTGCTGCTGTGTTACACAACGCAACACGTTCAGTACGTCCAAACCCAAAGTAATTCAGCATGTGCTAAACTCACACACAAGCAGTGACACACAAGAAAGTGAATGGATGTGAACAATAACATAATATGGAGACATTCTGGGTGAACAGCTGGGCGACTCTCAGCCACTAAACGGTGCTGCTCTGGTCTGCAGAGATCCTGCTGATGATCATTCAAGTGAACTCTGCATCCTGTCCCAAAACCTCCAGCCTATTTATCTTCAGCTTGGTTTCGGCCTCACACACACACACACACATGCGCACACATTCCTTCATTCATTCACTTACACTCCACTTTTCTGCCTGTCTCGAGCACGAGGCACTACATAAATACAAATATGCAGCCTCGCAGTCTCCGGAGAAGGCTATTTTCCGTCAAAGCTTTCATTGTCAGATTTAGCCACATATGTTAGTGAACAACAAACTACAAATGCCTGGTCTGAGCAGCAGTGTGTTCCTCATCATTTGTTGTGAAAACAGTTCCTCTGGTGGCCTCCCTGCCCCCAACCTGCATTTTCCCCACTGTAAATCATGATAAAATGGCTTGCAGGTGTCAGGATTAAAGAATACTCGCAAAGGACTTTGGGCCACAGACGCAGGCACAGCTGCTTCTCTCCTTTTGCCAGGTCCTTTATTGCTATTTGTTTTTCTGTTTGTTGTGATGGTCTTGTAGTACCAGTGAAGTGGTTGGACGAAAGGCCAGCCTTCGGAGGGCTGAGACCACAGCACATGGGGCTTTGCTTTCATTTTTTAGACATATGCAGTTGTTCAATGGAAAAGTATCCAGACATCGCTGCATATATGTCAAAAAATAACCTCAAATTTTCTTTTAATTTTCATTTGAATCTTAACTTTTTCCTTACAAACCAGTGTTGCAATGCACCAATGTTTTCCCTTGTGTGATTATGGTGCCCCACTTACTGCATCATTGAGAAAGACCCTCATTGTGATTGTCTCCCAAAGCTCAGCGGCTTCTTTGAATGTCCATTTCTTAAAGGAAAACTTCAGTTATTACAATTTGAGTTCTATTTTACAGCTTGGGCATCAATATGTCCTGTTCTAAAAATGTATTTGCCAAAATAATTATCAAGATCTTGAAATGTGCCATCATCTTTGAAAACAGACAGCAACAGACAATAGCAAAAAAAACACAGGCGGTTGTAAAAGGATGTTTTTAAACTGATGCCAGAGCAGAAGTATTTGTGCGACGCTAGATGTTGGCTCCAAAAGATCGCTGCTTCATAAAGATTCTAATTCAAAAAGCATCAACTCCTCTCATGAAATTAAGCAAATAAGTTTTTCCAGCAAATCGTTATGATGTCATTTGCTGCTCCTGATCCGTGAGCAGGTGGTCATTTGGAAAATTATGGCAGAATAAAGTAAATATTAGGCCTCAAAGAAAGATTTGTTTGGGAGCGGGTCCGACTTGACTGGCAGGTCCTCTCTGGAGTGACTGACAAACTGTTTGGACGAGGCAGCCAGGAGTTTATTCATCGCTGAGCTGCAGTCACGTGTACCTTATTTTGATTTGCTGATATAATGTTATTTTGGTTGCTGTACAGTGGAGGAGGCAGTAGCTGTATTTTCCATGGACAGTCTGGCTGTTTGGTAGCTTGTTTTAATCAATTTTTTCAGTGACTATAACTTTTTTTCAGTTAACTGACCCGCAACGGAGTCTGATATCCAACTTTTTCAGTCAATAAATGTTTGTTTTCTTAATGGTTATTAATTTTTAAGGTACTTTAAATGCAGTATTAGCAGTAAGTGCAATGTGTACAAATAATATTCAGTATAGCCCATTGTTTTGTTTCCAATGCAAACCAATGGGTGCTGTCAACGCCTGCCCTTTAAACATAGAGTCTGCTAAAAGGAAAAAAAAGAAGTCGCTTCTTTCTTTCTTATGATTGTTGCCCCATTGGACGTATTTTTGAAGTCTCTGCCATATTGTAAGATCCCATCAAATACTTAAAAATGCAACGATAGGTATTTCCTCTTGGAAGCAGCAGCAGGAATAAACTGTGAACTGGCATGTTCTCACATTTAAAGATGCCAACACATTAGCCAATAGTCTGTTAATAAAGCAAATCTGGAGCAGCCTTATCATTAATTTAAGGTTTATTAATTAACTCTTTGTTTAGCTTCTTAGGATGTTAGGTTGGTGGAGGCCAACTATTTCTTAGCTGGCTGCTACTTGGTACCAAAAACTGGTGCGTTCTTTTGATGGACATGGTAATATAAGTAGTATAGTAAAGGTGTCCAGATGATGAACAAAGAAAACACTGACTACAACCGCTTCAAGTGAAGACAATGCACAGATGGCCTGACATACAGAACGAAAATCCAAGTTTTCTTCGAGTTCAACATTTTCCTTGGATAGCTGCTGAGCAACTAGTAGAATGATTTTATTCCTGTGGAATAATCCAATCGTATGTCAATTTTTCCATGTAAATACATACTTTAAGTTCACTCATTTAGCTGATAGAAGAGTGCTCACAACCACTAATACAGACATTTCTCCCAGCAGTCAGTTCGACTTGTCAGGTGTAACTAATGATGTTAATGATGGCTCTGTTCCATTTAGGTGGCCCAGTAAGCCATGACAGTGAGCCAACATGCACAATAGCAGAGGCCTGGTTCTGGCACTGCAGCCCCTGAACGCAGCACACCATCGTTAATGTTATTAACCACACCTGTGTTTGGCAAGTTAGAGCGCGGAGAGAAACACGCATTGAATAATGATGAACAGAACAAAGCATAATTCCGACTGAAAATAACATCATCATGTGTAAAATCATATGCTGTAATCTTTAATGGCATTTACCCGTCAAAACACAATTAAATCTGAATTACACTATGACATCTCAGAAGAACATAGAGAAAACACCATTTCACTCTTAATCAGCGAGACATGAAGGAGCGTTTCCTTCAAGTTTCCAAAAGCGGGAAGGAAATATAATAATTTGCTGAGGGAGTTTGCATGCCAGCAAAATGAGACTGTGCAGATCAGGCTGCTGAGTGCAGTTTGTTGGAGCGCTTGTATATAGAGCAGAGCTGTTCCAAGCACGTACCAGCCTCACTCGACATGCAAGTTTGACGTAAAATGAGTGCCTGCACTGGTTTTATCACACCGGGGCAATAAAGTTATAATTACGATCACCTTGCACCTTAAGTCCAAAACCACTGTGAGGTATTACTGAGGCTGCAGAGCAGTGATGAGATCCACTCCTGCAAGGCCAAAGGGAAACTGGATCCCCACCGGGACTAAGCAGGGTGAGTCTGAGGTTTTCTTCAGTATACATTCCTTGCAACAGGCGCCTTCTGGACAAAGTGTTTGGTTTTTATTTAGGCATGTCATCCATCTTTTCACTTAATAAGGGGCATTTTTACTTGATAAAGCCATAATATTCAAGATAAACACCATTAAACGTGGTTTATATGAACACTGAAGCAATTTTGTATGTAAAAACTTCACTTGTGCTGAACCTACTGAGAGTTTAACCTGTTGTAGGACAACGATTTTTAGCCGCCACAGACTGTGTTGTTCCATTCTCACAAATGTAATCATTTAACAACTAAAGACATCATTTCCAATCAAAAAGAAGTAACGTATACAATGAAGCTGAATGTTTAGAGAGTTGAAAGCTCAAAGTCATTCTTGTCCATCTAATAAAGAACATCACACGATCTACATCCAGTGGGGTTTATGTGTAAATAATATATATCGTTTAACTACTGCAGTACTGTTATAAGTGACTATTTTTCTCATCAAATAACCCTCTGAAATCAAAAACTAATCAGCAGGTTGGAAAGGCATTGTTGGTTTACATGTCACATTTAAAAATTCTGAAAAATTAAGGCATTTTTAGTAACAAATTCTACACTTCTTGAAGCAACTGTGAAAACATTTGTGGCTCAGAGGCGAATTAATGCCACCTGACAAAAATTCATTCAGAATTTTCAGCTGAACTGCAGGCTGTGTTCTCACGGAGAGGATAAGAGATAAGTATGAAAACAACTATAAAAAGTAAGTAGAAAAACAGCTACAGTATGTAGAATCACCAGTTTTTTTAGAATGTTGGAAAAATTCTGTACATGCTGAGTCCACGTTTTCACATTTTTGTAAAATAAATAATCAAATAGATTCAACTTTTGTTTTCTTCTTTTTTATGATTTATGGCAATAAAACTTTGTCATTCTGCACAACAGATCATATTGAATTCTTTCTACTTCCAGTCATGGTTATGCTGTTTCCATAAATAATAATAATAATAACTTTATTTATATAGCACCCTTAAGAATAGTGTTCACAAAGTGCTTTGACAGTTAAAAACAAGCAACACAAACAATCAAGCAAGAGATAAGGAGAAAAGGCAGAGCAGTCACTTAAAATAAATAATAAAAATTACAATAAATTAAATGAATATTTAGTTAGATTATTAATCATAATAAAGAAATGAACTAGGCAGTTTTAAAAAAATAAAAAATTAGATTGATTGTTAAAGTTAGAAATTAAAAATCAAAAAGTCAGAGAATTTAAAAAAAAGAGGGGCAAGACTTCATATTATTGTAAAGAATAAATCCACAGAAGCAAAGAAGACTCTGCTTTAGGTCAAGGGTTTTAAATTTGCTGGTGCTGACACATTAACAGTATAATAACAATGAATACTTGCTGTTGTTTTTTTAAGTTTGAAGGCTTGGCCCAGGTTAATGTGGCCTCCATTAGAGATGAGGAGTGGGCTGCAAAGGTCTGTAGAGCTCATTTTTATGTCTACGCTACAGAACACAGACAACAGCAGCAGGTTGACAATACTTAAGATTTACTTTGGATTCATTAAATATGTTTAAAGTGGGTTAAAAAGAGCATGACAGTCACACTGGGTTACTGTAGTACGTGTAAATATTGTGTTCTGTTGCAACCAGGTTTCTTGAGGTGACTGTAAATGCAGTGGTTCTAGTTGTTTGTAACACAGGCGAGTACATTTTGTTTGTTGCACCTGTTAGAGAGGTACAATTCTTTATAGACACCTTTATGATCCCAGTCTGTACATAGAGTCCAGCGAAATCATGGGACTCCCATCGTAGCACCACCCACCATCAGGGTGAGCAGAGGTCTAATCAGCAAAAGTGAAAACACCTGTGTGGATGTGCAGCGCCTTTGTGTGTCCCACACAGAAAATCATTCTCCTCGCCATATCTGGACTACATTTATCTGGGCTTTTATTACATTTAAAAGAATATTTGGGAAAAGAAGATATTGAATCTTTAAGAATGTCTTGAATCATGGCAAACCTCTTCCACGAAATGTTAAAAGACTTAAATTCCCCAATTTGGAGAAACTACTCCCAGGATATTTAACAACCAGCTGAGTGTGTGAGGTATAAGATAACAAGGGGACAAAATAATAGGAAAGCCACATCAAAAAGAGATTTAACTTTGAAGTGGTGACATCAAAATTACCAAGGTGAGTCATGTTACATTCACTACTATTCCCAGCAAGTGTCAGAGCTTACAGTCATCACTTCTAGACCTGCACAGACAAAAGACCCTGATACAGCAGAACACCTGTTGTGAGATGAGGCTAGTAAAAAACAATAAGCTCTTTATAAGTGTCAACATAACAGACTCAATAAATGCAGTTTCTTTGGACCTGACATTTATGACTATCATCTGAAAAACCTACAGCACAGGACTAAAAACAACACACAGCCATTAAAGATCACCCAGCAGACTATGTAAATTCTAGGTTTGCGACTTTATTACACAGCAACTTCTGGGACTGAAAAATAAAGTCAATGCGGAAGCACCATAAACTGCAGTTCCTCAAATGACCACTGGAGGCTGGATCCAAACATGAGTCAATCCCTATAGACCTTAATGTTAAAATGATTAACTGTACAACAGAAATTAATATATTTATAGCCTGCTTCAAAAAACGATTTTGGCCTGTATAGCTAATTTTTTCGTGATTACTGTACAGCATGTGATTTTCTTTTAACATCATTCACCTATTAAAATTGTATAAAAGCTTAAAGTTATGCATAACCAAGGAGTGACAGGTTGGCGCCATCACAGGACCTGTGTCAGCTCCACTTAGGCCAAAGCTCTTTGCCCATTTTTTGATTAAGACTAATTCATGTCTTCTGCGTCCACAAGGGCCCATGCAGATCTCTTTGCAGATGTGTAGCCCACAATTTGTGAACACATGGACTGTCCAGGCTGCAACCATGCCAACAATACAGCCCAGTCTGTAACTGCTATATCCTGTAAAAAGTACAGTCGCAGCCAGCCTTTCAGAAACATCCATGGGAACTGGGGAGTGTAACTTTCTGGAGGCAATACACCCATCTACGTCTATTGTTGTACGCATTGCTATATAGAAGTGAGCTCCCTCTGTGGATGCCACAAAATATTTGACAACACAGATTGTTTACGCAAATGCCCCAACTGCACATGTGCTCGAAAGACAAAAGTTGCTTAAAACAAATACTTGGTACGAGGGGAGACTGTATGAGGAATTTCTCCATCCTCTACACTTCTAGAATTCATGATTACAAGAGTTGTAATTGAAGCATTGGAGCTAGAATTGGGAGGTGCTTGATTAGTACATACAGAATCCAAACACTAAACTAAATTTTTCAGAAACCCCGCACTACGTCCACCCACTGTGCTGGATGAACTACATCAGCTGCTATATCCTGTAAAAAATGTCACATCCACAGGTGCCTCATGCGTTTTTTTGAGGAGCAAGGCGACATATGAGGAGGATCGCATGCATGTCCACTTTCAAAGTCCACACAGGTAATGTGGAAACTGTGAATTGGCTTTCAGATGGAGTCAGGCACTGCTAAGATGGTGACAGCTGCCATAAAATTTACCAAACTCATAAATGTTCATTTTTTCGGTAATACAGCTATCTATATACATGAGAGGGTCCTTTCCAAAAATCTTTCTCATAGCGTCAACAAAACTAAAACAAGAAAATTTTTAAGCGACTTAAAGGTCTAAGGACTAATGGACAAAAACTGCTGGTGTAACACGTGTGGAGGAACTGAATTTGGCTGTGTGTCTCTTTGTTGTTTCTAACTGGCTTCACTTTGTGTTGTAAATCAGCAAGCGATTATAAAAAACTGTGTACAAGAGATCATTTTTAAATGTGTGTAATGCCATGTCTAGTCTACTCCTTACACCCCACGCATTGGCAGACTTTAAAAAGAAAGAGTTTGGTTGTTATCACTGCAGTCTGACTACCAGCACCTGCCTGCCTGCACACCATCCAGGATGTAAAACATGTCACAGAGGAGCGCCTTGTTCTCTCCTCCACATCTTTTTTCATCCAGGACTCCTCCACACTCTGCTTTTTATTACCCGCTACAGTGGCACCTGTACGGCCTGAGATAGGGATGTGTACACAAGTGAACCAGGACCATATGCAGCTTGTAAATGTTTGTCAGTGTGATACATTCTTCATTGGTCATGGCTCTCTTCGTCATGTTGTTATGTTTATGCTGACAGATAAGAAAGAATAACAGGAAGACAAACTGCTTTTATGAATTTAGTTAACTGACTGCACAGACGACACTACAGCCTCACTAGAAATGAAAATCCTCTGTCTGCTATTACATATACTCACTGTTGTTGCGACAGAAGAAATGTAAATTAGTCTGTTGTTTTGAATTTCAGAGTTTGATTGGTACCTTGGTCGGACGTGTGTAAAGAGAGTTTCATTTGTTTGGATTTCTAAGGTTACAAATGCGTGGATCCCAGCCTTTTCTTTTACTTTGGACGTGTAATGATGCTTTCAGTGACTTCAAAGCAAATGTCAACTTTTATTCAAGTTTAATTTTAGCTGTAAATGATCATGACTTAATACTTTCTCTCTTTACTTTGTGAAGAAGGTTTAAAGAATATAATTTGTATATACAGTACAATAAATCGCTGCATTGCATTTATTACAATGTAAGGAATGACAAAATTACAAAGGTGAACTATAGATTTGTGGTTTAAAGTTTCTTTTTCACAACAAGCTGCACATGAAGTAGGTCTAAATGCTACTGTAGCAAGATCACCAAGTTTTAATTCTAAATTTCTGAAATACATGGATCCATATGTTACTTGATAACATACAGCCTCTAATAGGTAGTGTTAAACCTCCATTCAGTGATATTTCCTCTTCTAATGATGAATCAGATTAATACATACTGTACTGTATAAATGCATAATTTATATTGACACCATCCAACAGAAAACTACTCCAAACACTTTGCAACACACTGAAGCTTTTCAGCCTCTTTTAGCTGCTTGTTTGGTTTAATTCAATAAACCTCAAAATCCACCGAGAGGTTTGAAAGGTTTGTGATCTTTCAAAATCGCCAAAATAACACAATTTTTCTGAGCCAGAAACTGTGAAAACTGAAAGAACCAGTGGATGTTCAATTTTCTAACAGTAATTGAACAAGACATGTGTGACATACTGTTAAAAATAAAATGTTTGCACTTACATCCTGTAACAAAACAAAAATGTAAAATTCTGCAATTATCGTATTAACCAATGCAACCAACAACCACTTGACAAAAATTCAAGGACTTCTCAGCTGAACTGTAGGCTGTGTTCACACAAAGGAAAGAGGAGACAAAAATGACTACAAATTATAAATGCAAGTAGTGACATATCTTTAGTATGTAGTATCAGTAACATCTGCAGACACATCTGTGGAGAAAGTTCTGTGTTGATCCTCCCTTTTCAGTTATTTTTTTTGAAAAGCAAAGAATCAAATTTATTACAAAAATGTTTTGGTTTATGCTATTTTAAATTTGTAACGTAACACAGAGGACAATTATGCATTCTTTCTTCTTCTAGCCATAGTTGTGCTGTTTCTACGATATGCAGGACTTTACATTGCAGAGAAAAACGAGCCACAGAGAGTAAAAATGTCACAGGAGCAAAACAAGGCCAGAAACTGCTCAGGGTTCAGAGGGTTAATGGCCACACATTTACTGCACAGTTCACTCTCTGCTCTTTTCCCATCTTTTTGTAACGGAACTTTGTTTATAGATAGTTTTTCAACAGCAAATGCCAAATACTTGAGATGTGCTTGCTTCTGGTTTCATGTCTGAATTAGTAGTTTAGATTTGATTAAAGAAAAAAAGTGGGTGTATTTCTCTTCTGTTCTAGCAGTGGCATTGATTCCCTTCAGTTCTGCAAAACTTGGCAGGCAAGGTGGTAATATAATCTTTAGGAATGTGAGGATGATGGCCAGAACTATGGAGATAAGACTTGTGTTTTTAATTTTTTTTTTACCTGTTAATATTAAAGCATTGCATAATAAATCTATTTCATGTAAACTGCTTCTCAAAGAGACAGAAATGCTACCAGCAGAGGACGACACTGTCACACTGATTCCCTGCAACACTAAACTGCTCTCTGCAACTTTTCAGTTTTGTAAGAGGTTTGTGATGTCACGTTGTCCTCTGTTCAGTGTGTCGCCTTATTAAACACACATGCAGCGACATCTGAGCTGTATGTGACAACAACCAGCAGAGGAGGACCAGTAGACGTCCACTGGGAGCTCAGAGACGAAGACACACACCCCGACATTCTGAGCAGCTCATAGACAACATTGGTTTGTTTTTAATAGAATAAAAGTGAAGTCATTGTTGTGTCTATTCAGTTTTGCCCTGGAGCAGTGATAATACTCATCCAGAGCGCTGCCTCTCTGAGCTATATAACGCCCCCCCAAAAAAAGTCGTCCACGTCTGTAGGTGTTTATCCAAAACACTTTGCACACTGAAACGCCACATCTCAGCTGGAATGTATTTACTCAGCAAAGGAAGTCATCTAATAAGAGGGTGTAGCTGCCTGTCTGTCTGTCAGCTTCTCTCAGGGAAAACAAAACATTAATAAATACATAAATGAATAAATAAGGAAAACAGTCTGGGCCTCCCACTCCCACTCAGCCCCCTCTGGTTTATCACACTCACATGCAGCCATCCTATGGGGCCGGAGCCGTGCTGCAGAGTGTGCTGCTATACTGCAATCAAAAACACCTGGCCTCGGGGTTTGGAATGGTCACAACATTACAGCATATAAACGAGCCAACTACTCCATATAGAGGCCCCATAATTGTTGGATTGAAGAGGATTTCTGTTTTTTGGAGAGTTTTTTTTAACTGCGTAGTTTTACTATTGTTATAACACTTAAGACTCAGGGCCAACTTTAATCGACTTTATGGTCATGCTTTTTACAAACAAATAGGAACTTCCCAGAGAGCTGCACTGTGCAAACCCAGCAGAACTGTGAGCCTAGCCTGGGAAATAAAATGTAAAAGAGATTTCCAACATCCACAAGTTTCTTTTTCACACCTGCAACATTAAAAAAATGCAACGATTTGGCAT
This sequence comes from Amphiprion ocellaris, assembly GCF_022539595.1. Taxonomy (NCBI): domain Eukaryota; kingdom Metazoa; phylum Chordata; class Actinopteri; family Pomacentridae; genus Amphiprion; species Amphiprion ocellaris. Next base: position 12,902,624 of record NC_072766.1, read on the forward strand.
CAACGCTCATATTTTAGAAGCTATGATGCTTCCAGTGAAATGTGCAGGCCTGCAGATTATTTGACTTCTCTGGTGTTTGTTGGTTGGGATGTTCTCAAATCAAGCTGCATGATTTCACTCAAGTGGTTTTGAAAAATGATATGATGTTGTTTTGGTCCACCCTTGTTCCTGGACGACTTTAGATTGATGTCACAAACAACACTGGCCAAAAAATTACAACCTAACACACTGGTATAGTGCACGATCGCCACAAGTGACATGAACACAGTCTTTCGAGCAGGCAATTACTTTTTACAATACGATGAGATAATCAGCTGTGCTTTACGCTACAACTGGAGCTAAACGAGGTAACATAGAGTAGAAAGAGTCAGCAGTTGTATCAAGTTGCATGACTTTATTTAGTAAATATTTCTACCACAGTGCGGAAGCTTATGACATGAGTTTACGGTAATAAATGATTGAGGGCTGAAGTTCCACCAAATGTAAGATGAGGGGAGGAAATAAAGCGAATGTTAAGTATAAAGATGCCTGAAATAAAAGTGGAAAAAAAGCTGGACAAAAGTTCATTGTTGTTGTAACATTAATGGGGATACAAGAATAAGAATTTTCCTCGTCATTATGACCAAGCTGCCGGGCAGGGTCTCTGGTTTCTCCCCCCTGCCGTGCCCTGGCACCCCCGCAGCATCCCCACAGAGACGGCTTCCTTGCCGTGATGAGCGTTTGACAGGCCCCAAAACAGGCTGCTTAATACTGTGCCAGGCCAGACATGGAGCGGCTGGGATGCTGGCAGCTTCTTGGCCCAGACCACGCATCACGGGCCTCAACCCACTTCACCCCTCCTGCTCCTCCTCTCTCTCTCCACCCTTTCTTTCTTTCTAGTGCCTCAGGATTGTTATGCAAAGCGTTCCAAGCAGAGATTGTGGGAGTGCTTCTAAGTGCAGATGTATCCAGATCATATTTGTACCGTTTCACTGCTGCAGTGAGAGATGTTGGTCCATGCTGAGAGCTGCTATCTGCACTGAGGCCGAGCAGCCAGGTGCAAAGCCGTCGCCTCACCTGGAACATGAACCACATCTCTGAAGCACAGACTCACTATCTGGAATCAAACAGTAACTTTAGCTCTTTGTTGCCAAATGACAGCTGACAGCTGTTGATCCTGCAGAGATGGTGACTCTGTTTTCACAATTCTTACGTCTTTGGTTCAATATAAGTTTGTTGTGGGCGAACGGCTGTTGATAACATGCAAAATGGCAACTTTAAAGCACGCAAAGAGGAAAATAAAGCCGCAGTGTCAGTAAAACAACTGTTTTCAAGATTTTGCATGAAAACTTGATTCAAGAATAAAAGATGAGGCTGCAGAGACAAAGACCAAAGATCCACCACTGCCATCCAGTGTTGGCCTGTGAGAACTGCTCACAGAGACTTAAAATAAACACACAGTCCATCTGCTACAAGATGTGACTACACAAGGATAAGTCATTACAGCTATACCATGCCTTTTCCATTTGTGGTCAGTTTTATGGCTTTTGAACTGTAAACATTGTTCCAAGGAAAAGGAAACACATAATGCTTGTGTTGTGACATTCTTATCTCACAGAAACTCCACAGGCTGGTTTGCTGCTCTTACATTAAATGTGGTAAATTGGGGGAAAAAAAGGAAAAAGAAAGAAGGTGGTGGGGAAAACAAGGACTAAACTCTGTATTATAATCAGAACAGCAGCATGTATAATAAAATAACAGCGTATGTGCGTTTTATTATACTGCACTGATTATTAGAAGCACATGTTTCATTTCTGAAACGGAAAGAAAACCATGTTAAAGTGATAATTCCTTGTTGATTTGACCTACTGAAACCAAGCCAGTATAAGTGGATGGGGACGAAGAAGACTCTTGGGTTGTTGTTATTAAGGCCGGAGAATTGTGTCTTTACCCTAAACAGCATTTAAATGTGTGAAATAAGGCAGGTCTGCTGAGATCTTCACACTCAACAGTTTACCATGTGTAAAAACAAAAACACACACTGGATACGGCTGCCGGCAGCCACACAGACTTTCACTGTGAGAACAGATTGATGAAAAAGAAAGAAAATGGAAAAAGACTTGTCTTGGCAAATAGTAATTATTCGGTTTTAATAAATAACATAAATCATATTTTGAGACCTTACACTCTTTATGGAGAAATGCTGTAGATGTTTATACTATGCAGTTATTAGTAGTAATTAAAAAGCTGTAGTAAGAGATTATTCAAAATCACAGAAGTAATAGTGTACGTAGAAAAGATGCTGCAGTAGAAAACCTTCTACATTCACACATTCTTTGATGAGAGGAGCTACTAAGATACTAAGACAGAATTTGCAGGCATCTATGAGATGGACATTTTTCTAGTTTTAGTGAGATATCAGTGAATTGCAAACACACAGCCGCTACAAATCTGACAAAACGAAAGTAAAGCACTCACACCAACAAATCTCTACAAAACACCTGGTGCACTTCAGATTGAAACACATCTGACTGTAGCACACTGTAATGCCAGTACCTGTTCACAGTATTTAACAGACACGCAATCCCAGAAAATTCTGTTCTCTGACCACATTCAAGTGCAATAAACTACCCATGTCAAGTCAATGTAAAAAAAAAAGAAAGAAAAACAACCTTAAGAATGTAAAAATGTCATAAATCACTCCCATGACTATGTTTTACAACCAGCACTCACTTCCAGACACCTCTGCCCCCCCCTCCAATAGATTAGCCCACCAGTAGGGGAATATTTTCCTGTCCACATTAGTGGCGAGACAGCTGCAGGACTCTCATGAGTGTTGCAGCCACATATCATGCTTCCTCAGTCAGTCAACAGCCATGACATGAACTATGTGTGAGCTTCCTCTCACACACACGTTTCATGGTGAGATAACTGGAGACCTCAGCACCTCTGTCCTGTCAGGAAAGTATTGACTTTCCTCGTCACCCCGTCAACACACACACACACACACACCCCCACACCCACACACACCCACACACACACACAACACAGCAAAGTCACACGTGTGCGGTTGTTTGTTTCTCACTTACCGCTCATTCCATTTGCATACGAAACATTTGTTCACGCTTCAGATAAACGCCGATGAGCTGCTCTGTCTTCCACTTGAGATTCATTGAAAACACCCATCTGGTGACAAATTCATCCTCACGATGACGCTGCAGGAAAAGGAAATCAGCTAATTTAATGTGAATGAATGAACCTTGAGACGTTTCATCACAAATGTGGTGCTGCCAGAGAAACTTATTAGGATTCATCCTCTGGGGATCCTGAATTTCTGTGCATAATTTTATGGCAAGCCATCAAAAAGTTGGGGCTAACGGAGCAGCGCTGCCATCCCTGGAGCCACGTCGATTTTACTTGATTCAGTTTTGGTGCAGTAAGGGAGAGCTGGTTCTAATTGGGATGGGAAGATAGGCTGTAACCTTATCTGCAGAAAGCTGCTGTGCGCTGCATTATTTCATCTCCTCATGTGCCCTGAAAAAAATATGACAAAAACATCAGAGAATGGAAAAAGCATGACCTCAGACTTTGTAACCTGGCAGATATAATCAAATCATTCTGCTGAGGGCCTAACTCGTGTTTAACGCCAGTCTATACATCATACTGTATATCTAATTTAAGGCTGAGCTGACTGGTCTTTGAAGAGGCAGTTTTGAAATCACATTCCAGTTTCCCCTCCCAAACAGCAAATTATTTCTATTCCCGCAGGACGTGTGATTTCGGACTCGGAGTTGGAGCAAATCACTTGCAGACTACTTCATGAGGAGCTTATTAATCTGAGTCGAGGGGTCTGGGATTCAAGCTGAAGTATAAACAACCTCCTCATCAATGGACAACGCAAATAGAAAAAAAACTAGCTTTGACTACAGACTGTGCTGGTTCCACCTCAACAACATCAACATACTTTCAGAGTCAGGTTTGACGCCAGATACCACAGAGAAAAGCAAAAATGTGCCCCATAATTGGGAACAGTCTCTGAATTTATGTAAGCAAGGTAGGCTGTAATTAATCCCAGCACAATGAGGATCCTCTGCGGATCGTGCTCATGTATTTGTTATTGGACGTCACCACGGGGCCACTCTGGAGCCCATCAGATACAATGTCTAAATACACAGCAATCAGACTTTTTCCCCCTAAAACGTCTTCAACCAATGGCTCAGCAACAATTACAACAGGTTATCAAGGGGCATCTACCACCAGACTCTGACCTGCATGAACCTGCCCTCATTTCCCCTTAAAAAGGTGCCTCAGTGCCTTATTTCTTCCTTATTAAAGCCCCCAAATCAGACTGCTTCAATTACGACGGCCTGCAGTCCTCTGTGACACTTGGAAGACGGATGATGGGAAAGGCAGTTTGGAAAGATACTGAACGTGGCTGGCACTTCTTATCTACCACATATTAGCAAAGTTGAGAAATGGTATTTGCCATATTGCATTAGCCCGCTGCTGTCCCATCATCGCTTGCCATTCCCAGCAACAACATGATCCAAATGCAGTCCAGATGTCTCAGCCATCAAGCCCTAATATTTCACTACCCTGCATTAATCTTATCAAGTGTGTGACGGATCCCTGCCTGATAACATCTCGCAGGATTTTAGAGTATCAGTGCCTGCAGCTGACCAGAGCTTCACTGGGAATTTAAATATATACCCATATATATATATATATATATATATATATATGTGTGTATATATATATATATATATATATATATATATATATATATATATATATATATATATATGTATATATATATGTATATGTATATATATATGTATATATATATATATATATATATATATATATATATATATATATATATATATATATATATATATATATATATAAAAGTTATAGATTTATTTTTCATATAAATAAACGAAAAGCTGGAGGTCTAATGATGAAGTAGCTTGCATCTATTTAATACTCAGAAAATCATCACAGAGGACACTCAGTTTTACTTTATGTCCACAAATATTAGGATTGTAGAAAGCAGGCAATTTATGAGTAGCAGTTTTCATGTGAAGCTACTTGACAGTGTGAAGATGGCAGCAAAGAACTTAAAATAAAAACTAGCAAATAGATGCAAGATCGTGCTGTTTTCTGAGCAGTTTTTACACTATTCTATACCTGGCTACAGCTCGGTTTAGGCCTCACACTCCACCTCCAGCTGGCTCAGTCCACAATTTTTTTTTTTTGTTCATACTTCTAGACTCCTCTATAATAAAAACATCACACCAGCTCCAGCTGATAGAATGTAGTTTGTGAGATTGTGAGAAACACCAGCGATGACCTGAGGGTCTTTATACAGCAGCAGCAGCAGTGTGTAGAGTATGAGGAAAATGTATTCCAGAATTGCAATTCCAAAATGTACACTGGCATTTTCATTCACTGAAACCAAGACTGGATTGTCTGGTAATTTAAAGGCTGATGCAGAAACAGTTTTATGCCGTCATCAGAAATTAAAGATTATCTCCTATAGATTAATATTGATTCACATTTAAAAAGCTGATGAGGTGAATTCATAGCTTCTGTAATTTGGGAAAAATTGGATTGTTACACAAGCACCATCATTTGGGAAATCAGTTGTATTTATTCAGTTCTGTTACATTCTGTAACATTTTAAATTATCTGCAGATTTGTGTCTGTTTTCCAGACAAAGCTGTCAACAGTCACCACTGAGGTGAAACAGTCTGATGAGCTTTAAGTGCATATAATTATTAACACACTAAAATAGAAAACCTCAACGTACGACACTCTCAGCTTCAGAAAGCCATCAGCTTTAGTGTACTGACAAGAAACACTCCTTCTGATACATGATTCAAATTTAGCATTTGAGGCTCCCAGTCAACAGAAGGTATTATTATTCCTGCAGGACACTGAAACAACTGAACCCAATTCAAACTGCATGACAATTAAGTAAGCTAGTTTCTCAACCTGCCATTCAATTTCCTGAGCTGAGTCTGGGATACCAACTAATCCTTCACACCATGCAAAGACCCTTTTCCTCTCTTAAGAATTCTTGCCCTTGGAGTGAAAATCCTGTTTGATGGGTCCTGATCGCAAAGGTCCAAAGCCTCTTTCCTTCAGGGCCAAGGTCGCACTGGTTCCCCCAGCTGGCCTTCCAGGATCAGTCTTCCTCTGAGGAGAGCTGGGCTCCTTCGTCGTGAACCTCTCTGTAGGCAGCCATGGGGCCACCGTCAGGAGTGTAGCTCCCCATAGAGATCTTCAGTCCCTCAGACAGTTTCTGGGCTGCCAGCTTGGCCTGCAACTCCTGAAATTAAACACAAGACAGAGAAAAAGCTGACATGAATAGGCTGGTAGACTGAAAACAAGCACATTATTATAAAGCAGCACAGCCATTGCTATTAAACTCTCAACAAAAGTATGACTGATAATAAGCTTAACAGCCTCCGTGAGATGTCAACAGCTCACTGTTTGACGTTTGGCTCTGAAGTCATGAAGTGGTTCAGTGTGTACGCTGCCTGAACGCTGCCCTCTAGAGCTGATGGACGGACTTGATGTGACAATACACAACTGATTACATACTGTACATCTTTCAGAATCTACATTCAACCAAATAAATTAGTTTTGCTTTAATATTATTCCAATGAAAACTAAAAGTTGCTATTTTAATCTACTATGATACACTTGTAACTGAAATAACTTCAACAGCTCTTCACAATATGCACAAAAATTTAAAAACAAGATCTAAAATAAAAGACATTACTGCTTAAGAAAGTATATTTCTTTTTCTGAAGAAACAAAATATCTCATGCATATCTAAAGGCAATCTGTTTACTGTATAAAATTAATCTATGTTCACAACGACGATAGTACAGCGTGAAAGACATTCACTGTCATTCAACCCAGAGGTTTCCAGCAAAAAAAAACAAAAAAAAACAACTGTCAGATTGTTATGGAAAACAGTTGAATCTGCTTTGACCCTGCCTTGTGTGAGTTCTACTTTGTGGCATGAACGTTGTTTTTCTACTATTAAGTACATCCTATCAGTAAACCTTATTCTCAACATTCGTCTCTCAACATTGCAGAATTCCCTAACAGTTAAGTGGTAATGTCTGATGTTGTCAGTCGGTTTAATGTCATTTTCTACATGCAAACAAAATAATGTGTACATTAACCTGCTGCTTCTTGGTTTGTTCCTTTAGCAGGATGGCTGATTCTTCCAGAGACAGAAGCTGAGCTGGATTGTGGTGGAGAGGAGGGAGTTTGGCTGCAGTGATGTCGTCCAGGTGTTTTCTGTCTCGTTCCCTCCTGGCCTGTGAAGAAAGTGGTGAGTAGCCTTCAGAGGACTGACCAGGTGATGAGGATTCTGATGGAGAAATGTCATTTCTCTGAAGCAGCCTGGAAACACAGTTGAGAAGATGCTATTTGCAAACAGCTCATTAAAATCTAAGACAGAAAGCAAAGCAACATACAATGGCCCACAGCGTTACTGTGTAAAATAAGCATAACTATTTTTTGCTATGAATGTTCTGAAATTAAAGCAATTGTGAAACAAAGTCCACTCACTGGTTTGGTTTGAATTTTTGCTTCCTGGGAGCTGAAGACGTCTCTGTTTTTTCCAGAACAGTTACATAGTGAGGCTTTTTCGGTGTCTGATTTCTGAGAAAGTAAATGTCTCTTGCCCTGCTGTTTAATGGGTCTTTGGACTCGCTACTGAGACCAGTACTAGTTTCAGACAGTGTGACCCTTTCCAAGGCCTCTGCAAGGTCTCCTTCTTTTGTCCCATCAAAGTTCAGAGAGGCCCCAGCAGCAGCCGTCTCCATGGTTTCAACAGCAGCCGCTCTGGAGACAACCTGGTCCTGTCGCTTGTCCAAAGTGGTGTTTTCCTGCACATGAATGGAGACAGGTGACGTCTCTCTCTCTTGTACCCCGTCACCTGCAGCGATCTCATTTTGCTGGTTTTGGGCTGATGCTGCTGGTGTGGTGGCGACAGCACGTTGCTGTTGGTTTGTGAAAGCCTGCTGGTACTTGGACTGTAACTCTGTCCTGGCAGCAGACACCAAGCTCTGTCTACTCTCCTCTTCACTGTGGTGTTCGATGGCAAGACGCAATTTCTCTGCAAACTCTTGTATCTTTTTCCCTTTGTCAGGAAGAGTCTGTAGAAACTTCCTGCAAACAACACAAATATATCAGTGCATGTCATATTCAAAACAATAATTTAATATGCATTTGATGCTGGCTTAACTAATAAATCAACCATTAAATGTCCTCACAGTCATACAGACAAAATCTCCCTTGAACTGCACCAGAGAGGTCAACACCATTCTACTAATAGCTATTTTGTGCTTACGGTAAAGATGGAGTTGGGCTTAAGATCTGGCAACTGTGACGATAATTGCAATTGATTGACATAATTTTTACACTCATGTAACTATTCACTGACATTAAAGAAAGGACCTGCATTCATTTTATTTCTACTTCACAAACTTTTACTGCTTGAGAGGCGTAAATGTCGTGCAGAATATTTTGACCCCAGTCTTTTGATTTCTTTTTTTTTTAAAAAAGACACTCCACATATTTAGACATAGTACAAATGGGGTTTCACACACATCTTCCACCAAATGCAGTTGAAACGTGGTTCTCAGCTCAATGACAGCAGGTTTTTATGATAATGTTTAATTCACAATAGTTAATTGTGACTGACTGGATGCTGACATTTGTGTTCATTTACTGCAGGTATCACAGCAGGTATAGCACAGGGAGAAAACTGTAGAACCCGTAAGAGATAACAAACCAGCTTAAAGTGTAGCTATGTAGTTCTCATTTTGTTAAGAATGGCACTAATCCATCACAAATACATTCAAGCTTTACACAGATAAACTACAGCCAGTTTGATAAATAGTTACGTGAGCTGCTACTGCGACATTATCACCACTTTTACGGCGTCTGAAGTGCCCCGCCGTTAAACTTTGAGCCTCTCGTATATGACAGATAAAACTGGGGCTTAAACCTACTTGTTGGAGAGGATCTTCTCCTGTCTGAGCAGCAGTTCTTGGAGCTCTTCTCTACTCTGGTGTCTCAGGTCTCCCACCTGTCCCTGGCGCTCCGTCCACGACGAGAACATCACTGTTAGCTAACGACAGCTAGCCACAGCGATGAACAAACAGGCCGAGCTCAGCTTAAAATTCAACGTAAAAACTTTAACGACCTAAAAACACTGCCAGCTGATGGATTTTTTTATTGTTAGAGAGCTTTAGAAACCTCCTTTAAGAGGAAGTTTCGCCGCTCCAACACATGAGACAACATTTCAAAGTGGAGGTTCTTCTTCTTCGTGTGCGGAAATCAATCATGTGAGGAGGCGCTCTGTCGCCCCCACAGACAGGACGCGGTACTGCACCTGATCACTGAGGCTGATCTGCTGCCCTCTGCTGGTCAAACGTAGTCACCAGCACCAGACGCCACAGAGGGGCCTGCTAATAAGCTGATGACACTCCCTCATGTCAAATATTTCTCTCTTGGCTGTGTGGTCAGTGCAGTCACTCTGAACAGCCCTTACAGATTCAGACTTTCCACAGCTGCATTTCCTGTGCGGATGTTTTCCAGCCGCAGTGCCAATCCATTCCTCACAACAGACAATGACCCGAACTTCAACTGAGAAGTTACAGCTGTGTCCTTTCTAGAGTTCAAAGTCAGCTGGCTGCAGTTAGAATGAAGTCTCAATAGACTTAGCTTCGATATTTCCGAAAAAAGAAAAATGTGTTTTTTGATTTCTTATGCAACTTTCTCCTCTGGGTGCCCAAATTGTCTATCCAGATCACTTCAGACAGGGTTAAACATAGGTACAGTCCTCATATTTATCTATTTTCTCAACATGTACCCTTAATATTTAAGTCAAGTCACGTCACTGTTTTATTTATACAGCACATTTTAAGAAGCAACCATTGCACCAAAGTGCTTTCTACAGAAAAATAAGAGTGATGTTACGAATTAACCTGACAAATTTAAATGCTGTTTTCATGGTGTGAATTTAGCCGACTAATTTAAATATTAAGGATCAAAACAGCACAAAAAAACTAGGCAAAATGCAACTTTACCTCACTATAATAAATGTTAAAGCTAACCCGGTATAGCATTAATAAATATGGAGAGTAACCAAACTAATTTATAACTAAAGTTATTAACTCACTGAATATACTTGAAAACCCCCAAAATTGGAGGAGTCCTTGAACTCCCTGTAAGGAATTTTGTTATTAATTATAACTTTATTTTCATGTGTATTATTTTGTGTATGATTGATCTCAAAAACCCATTGAAATAGGTGTATCCCATGCATTCGAAGGTATTATCTGAAGGACATGATGCACTATTCTGATTCTAACTCTGCAAAGTGTCAAATTAAATTTTACTGTTGGTTTAATGTTCTTCATCCAGCTTTGGAGATCCGAAATCCGAACATGTTGATATTCTCTTCGTGGTTCAATGTGCAGTCAGTAATTCCAGATATTATTCGGATATTTTATGAATTTGCTGAGTTTTTATCAGGCAATTATAAATCTATATTGTAAAGGCAGAGTATATAATTTAGTCTAAATGTAATAAACAACTGCTATCAATACAACTACTAATAAAAACAACTACAAATACACCACCTGCATTTTTAGGAACCATACAGAGGATGGTTCCTAAAAATGTTAACACTGAACCATTGCACATTTACATGAAGTTTATCTGGAGTTAAGTTTGGATGCTTGAAGTAAACATGTTATTAAGAAAACAAAAAATAAAGAACATTTTAAGGCTTTTTTTGTAACTGAGACCATCTATCGACACGATCAGGATACTTTTGCAGTATAGTCTTTATTATCCAAACGTATGCTGGCCTCTTATTCTTAGTTGCAATCTGATATGTATCATTACAGAAAAGGCACATCATAAAGCTTTTTCAAACACAGTTGTGGCAGTACAGACAACAGCTGGATAATACTTGTGCCCGTGGCTCAGGAATGGCAGTCACCTTGTTAAAGTTAATATCTTTAAAGTGATTGAACAGTTTTATCATCAGTACAGAACTTCACCATATTATCACGTCACCCTGTCACCAGTTTAAAGAGATTCAGTCCCACCACCAGTATCAGATAGTAGGCTGTTCACGAAGGCACAAAGCATGTTAATAAATATTATGTACACTGTGACAATAACAAAATACAGTTCATTTCATTTGTACAGAACAAATATAAAATGATAGCAAAATACACACAATAACCATTTCAATCTTCATATAGGACTAAATGCTTATAGCTCCGAGAGCAACATTACAAGGCTACATTCACTGTAAACAAACAAAATATAGCTCTGCAGTACACTATTTTTAAAAAGATTTTTACAGAGTATCAGATTATTTACACCTAACGCCTATTATCATTATTATTATTACTAGAGCTATGTGCAAACATAGGCTGACTTATGGAGCTAATATGGACGTGTATCTCTTAAAACATTTATTTCTGAGTCACGTGGTTATTTTAAAAAGATAATCAGGAGTAAAAAATGGATTAAAGCCAACTGAATTTTAAATAAATATTTCATTTTTGGGGGGAATTGCAGTTATTTGCTTTCTTGCCAAGAATTAGAAGAGAGGATTGATGCCATTCTCAAGTTTTAGTTGCATATTTACTTTAGAGTGCATTTTAGCTTTATGCTAAGCTAAATGTCGTTGCGTATAGCTTAGCTTAGCTTAGCATAATGACTGGAAAAACCAGGGGATGTAATTAGTCTGTTCTGTCTAAATTTAACAAAATCTACCTACTAGCAGTTCTAAAGTTCTTAATGAACTAATTTCGTAGTCCGTACGAAAACATATTATGAAGTAATTTTATGATTTGCAATGTACCATTACTTGACTTGGAGCAGTAAGTCCAACCTGGTTTCCTGACTTTTGCTTTCATAACCTCCATATTTGTTGCAAATTGTTGTTTCTAAATCTCTCTTTGAGGTTTAGAGGTAAAACTAGGCCTGTTTTGTTGCTTTTGTTGCAAAGAATGGTCTGACTACACTTCCTATTATTCTGCAATAGAGGAAAAAAACTGTTTGGCTTCTTTGTAATTCTTTGAACCAGTCATCTGGCAGGCCTGCATTACTGCACCATCTAAGTCCTTAGCAAAACTTAAACTTTTCATTTCAGTAAGTCACTCCTTGGAGGCTGCTGATGTTTTCGGGAGTGAAGGGAATTTTGAAAATGGAGATTATGGAAGTGGAGAAGAAATTCCCACAACATGTGCTAAGCTAAGCTAACCAGCTGCTAGTTGTGGATTCAGAAATAAGAGTGCCATCAATCTCCTTATTAAGGTCTTGGCTCGTAAATTTCCCAAAATGTCAAACTACTACTTTAAGATTACTCTATATTTATCTTGGCTGTCATTTCCATAAGTTTCATGAATGGTGTATAAACTCCAGGCGTTCTTGATCTCGGTTGAAAAGAGGACGGAGATAAAGCTGACTCCTCTGAACTTGATCGTGCGTCTGAGTTTGTTCCTGCGTCCACCTCGTCTCTCCCGGCCTGAACCGGACTCACAGCCCGATGTTCGGATTCAGATGTTCGGTTGTGGGAGAACGTCTCAGCCGGCAACGTGGGGTGGGACTGCAGGAAGCGACTGTATTCGACAGGAGTGTACCTCAGTAAACTGGACTCAAGCCTGCTGGGCGGAGGGTTGTTAGTCTTGAACGTCCTCGGCTGGATGGGCGTTGTTAGGTAATGCGATGGATGTTTAATGGTAGAGTAGGAAAGTGAAGATGAAGAAGAGGGCTGAAAGGGGGAATGCCTTTGTATGGGAGATAAGGGTTGAGTAGGAGATAGAGGTCGAGTAGGTGAGAGAGGTTGAGTAGGTGATGATGGTGGAGTGGGAGACAATGATTGTATGGGTGATAGAGGTTGACTGGATGATGCAGTTCTCATTGGTGAGGTAGGTTGAACAGGTGGAGGAAGTTGCATTGAATGGAGATGAGTTGGTTGAGAGTGTTCAGGTTCAACATCATGCCTCTGAGCTTCACGTCTGCAGATGCACAGTCAGACACCACAGTGAGAAACCACCTCAAAAATGAAGCACCAACCAAAACCTGATGCCGTTAAAGACGTTGCTTCCTACCTGGGGAGCAGATCACAGCCTACTCCTATCTCTCTGGTTTCCAAAACCTCTCGTGGGTTATTCTGTGTGGACATAAAATACTTCAGCTTGTCTTCTAATTCATTATTCTAGGAAAAGGAAAAGAGGAAACAACTGTGTCAGGTCAGATTCATGCAAAGAACCGCTATCACTTTACATGAGAAAGTGACTTAATAGGCGCAGCGACACAAGGAAACCACACAGACGCTGCTGAAAGTTCAGGATATCCTGTGCTCATTAGCCCAGTGAATCATCTGTAGTCATGCACTAGATTACCACACCACGCCCTAATTAAGACACACAGTAAACACACAGTCAAGTATTGTCTTACCTCACACTCCACTATTGCAATTCTGTCCAGAAGCTCTGAGATGAACATATCCTTCTGAGCGACTTGAGCTCGCAGCGTTTCAACCTTCACACAATGAACAACATTTCACTCAAAACAATTCTTCTTATTATATTTTTAAAGTTATATTTTGGCCTTTTTATTATATAGGGCAGTAGAGAAAGAGAGACAGGAAATGTGGGGAGAAGAGTGGGGGAAGGACATGAAGCAAATGGCCGTGGGTCGGACTCAAACCCATGACCCCTGCGTTGGGGATTATAGCCCAGTTGAGCTACTGGGGCGCCAATTCAGAACAATCACTGTAAATTTTAATCAGACCTCTTCTGTTCAGTTTATTCAGCTATATTTTGAGGTTTAGCTGTATACAGATTAATGCTGGTAGTGCTTTATTGTGCAAGTCTGGAATTTCCTGGAAATAACAACTGAATTTGGTGTTAATAACAGGGAAAATGGTAACGGTAAGCACAATTTAACACAAGAATAAGTCATTGTGTAATTTAATTTCAGATGCAAGCATGTGCTGATCTGCTGTGTGCTGCCTATAAAGATCTTTAATCCTTTAAAATGAATTGTTTCAAAGTGTACTAATTAAACACCAGCTATATTAAGCAATAATTTTCTAGATACAACACCTGAAAAAGTATTAATTTAAGGTTAATAATGCAATTTAATCATTAACCCTCCGTATTTAAGTGACGAATATCCACCAGAACCACTACGCCAGCGCGACACCCCACGCTTTATTGACTCTAGGTTGGATGAAGTTTTATACTCCTAACATGCGCTGGATTCTTCCATACTCTGGATGGCGAACAAACATCTACTTCAGCTGATGTAAACATGTCAGACACTCCCTTTAATAAAACAGAGGTATAACAGAAGAGCTGAACACACATAGATTAATCCACCCACCTCCTCGATCATTCCTTTGACTTTCCTCTGCTGGCAGAACACCATGTCGTTCAAGTGTTTGATTCTCTCACGGAGATCCACGGCTTCACCCTGCAGCTCTTTGGACCTAAAGAAAACGGCATTTAGTCCCACATATAAACTTAAAATACAGAAAGAAAAATCCCGCCTGATTAATCTGACTTAGAGAATGAAAGTTTATGCTTGAAATTAATACAGTAGCAGTTTGCCAAAACAATTCCAGCTCAAAGACTAAAAACTTCTTCAAACCAAACCCTACAACAACTAGTCTCTATCTGCTGGTGAGGAAAGGGTGCTATGATTCAAAGCGAAGGAAAAAGACAGTAAATCAACCTTTTCTGGAACGTAATTTGTACCTTCTGGCTACAGTTGAATCGGTTTTGTCTTGCAGCTCCATCAGCCGGAGACGCTGTTCACATTCCTGCAGCTTCTTCTGGAATTGATCCTTCTCCTGTACAGATTAGATTGTACCTTTTCTGTTTTGCTTTGACATAACACTCGAATAATCATCATGGTTCTCAAGTTAGTGTGAAACTCTCAGAACTATGCTTATTGTGTCACAGCAGTATATTTCATTCTTTGTGTTTTTCAGATGGCAGTCAAATGTACGAGGGAACAAACTCAGCTGGCCCAAGGAGATAGTCTTGAGGATCAATGTGAACTGCACTACTTTTCTTTTATAAAAGAAACATACTGTCACAACCCTTCATAAACCTTCAACATCATTTGTCACACACATTTACCATTCATACACAGTTGTGAACAAAAGTTTACATACACTAGTAAAGACCATGAATACCATGGCAGGGTTTCCAGTGACTCCAGTAACCATTTCTATATCGGGATAATGGAAACACGTGTCTTTGTCTCAAAAATAATCACACATTTTGGTTCTTTCATGGATTTATTACAGGTTTTCTTGAAAAATAATGAAATCAAAAATATACATACAGCAACTTGAATTATCAGTTTTGATGATGTCAAAAGTCGTGTTAATCAGATTTTCTTAGTGGCCTCTTAACTTTTGAGTGATTACAATTGACTACAGCTGCTGACTCTTCTGAGCCACTTTAATTAGAGCCCATGTGCTACACTCATCAGATTCAGCCACAAACACTACAAAGGGAAAGTTTGAGGAACTCAGCACAGATCAGAAAAGCGATTAGTGAGCTGTGATTTGCATAGTATAGTCGTGTCACTGCCATAATCAGGAAGAAAATACAAGCCATCACCTGGTGTCAGTGTCCACAATAAAACATGTTTTCACCATGAGCTGAAAGGCTGCTGTGCAAAAAGGGAGCCCTTTCTCTAGAAGTGCCACCTGACAGCTCAATTGAAATTTGAAGCTTCAGTTTGCAGGGCCTTCTGGAGGAGTTTTCTGTCATCACAAACAAACATTTAGTTCTTTGGCCACTATGACCAGATATATGTTTGGAGAAAGTATGTTCGGAGAGAGGGAGAAGCCCTTAATCCAAAGAACACCAAACCTACAGCCAAGCATGGTGGTCGCACTATAATGCTCTGTGACTGTTTTGCTGCCAGTGGAACTGGTGCTTGACACTAAATAAATGGAAAAATGAAGAAGGAGGATCACCTCCATGTTCTTCGGGAAAACCTAAAATCATCAGCCAGAACTTTGGATATTGGACGCAGTTGTGTGTTCCAACAAGATAATGACCCCAAACATGCATCAAAAGTTGTAAAGAAATGGCTTAATCAGGCTAGAATTAAGGGTTTAGACAGCTCTCCCCAAAGTTCTGGCTTAAACCTCAAGAAGAAGAAACAAGTCTGGGTTAAAAGACAAGAGATTTAGTTGAACTGCACCAATTCTGTCAAGACAAGAGGTAAAAGATACAGGTACAAGATACAGCCAGAAACTTGTCAGAGGCTTGTGGACAGCTGCCAAAAGATGTTGGCATGTTTCCAGAAGACCTATAATACATTCATGACATGAGCTTATTGTGACAAAGACACGTGTGTTTCAATTGTTCTATCACAGAGACTTAAGAGCTAAAGGAATCATTGGAAACTAAATTGCCACCATACATATGGTCTTTACAAGAAATGCAATGTACATCACTGGACAAAGTGAAAGTTTGATGAAAAGACGGAGAGATGCACGAGGTATACCTTTCCCATACAGTCGAGAAGACGCTCCACTTCGATGATCCTTTGGTCTCTCTCAGCGATCTTGGCTTCTGCGATCTTGATGTTTCTCTCTGCTTCCTCCAGTCGCCTGATGTACTCATCGAGTTGGGCCTGTGTGAACAGAAACACCTCAGCTATTCTCCTCTGGGTTTACATTTGACCTGCTTTTAAATCCCAGTGTGGTCTTGTCAATAAGTTATCATTTGTAGTTAAATTAGCACTCTGGAAAATGGGTAAAAGTCATCATGTCAGAAACATCTGAAGAGTTTCACGTAGTCATCATACGTCTATCCAGTTCTGGCACTTGAGCTTAAGTTTCTTTTGTCAGTGGAAACAATATGTGATGTATTCTGTGAATAAGGAGTAAAGAATGCAGACCTGTAGGTTTTCAATCTCCTCCCTGTGTTTCCTTTGTTCCTCCTGCAGCTTTTCCTCGTACTCTCTCTGTAGCTTTGCTGAGAGCTCCTGCAGCGCCTGGTTGTTGGCCTCCCGCGAAGACTCCACCTGGACAACACACAGCACAGCAAAAATTACAACTGTACTCAGCTGATTATTCTATATTGACACCAGGATAGAAGATGCAGATGCAGCTGATGTGTTTTTGCACTGCAGAGAGATGACATGTGAGCAAAATTGCGAGCTAAAAACTTAATTTACTGTTTCTCAGATGCCACAGTTCTTTCAAAGTGGGTAATTTAATGAACAATGATCATTTATCATCACATCACACACACACCACAGGACAGGGGGATGACTTGTCAGAACTTTTTGCACTATTCTGACAATCAGCAGAGTTGGACTTTTACTTGTGAGTTTAGTATGACCAGCGACAGAGACAGAAAAACAATAAATTATCAGACATAGAAAGAGAGATTCTACATGTGAAGCATTTCTTTATATTTTCTTTTCTCTCACTAACAGTTTTGCAGCAGATTAAACGTCCTCATGATCACTGTCTCGTTGAGTCTGTAGGAGCAGACACCACCACTGTAATGTTCTGAAACATGTGCATGCGTGTGGGTTCATGTAAATGTGCAGTCACACAGACAGAGTTTATAAATATTTGCATTTGATTACCTGAAGTCTCAAAGTCTGGTTTTCAGCTTGTGCTGCAGCCAGCTCCCGCTCCTTGTCTCTGAGTTTTTCTTGTGTTTTGTCACAGGTGCTCCTCAAACTCTTCACCTCCTCTCTCATGCCCACTCTATTCTGACAGTTCTCCAAAAGGGATTTCTGCAAAGGAAACTTCTTTTACTTCTCAAGCGAACCTTTTTTAGTAACAGCAAGCAGCTGTCACATAAACAGTCTTCACATGTTCAGCGGCATTGATTTGCTACCTGCAGGCCGATGTTAGCAGATATAAGGGAGCTGTTCATCTGATCAAAGCTCTCCATGGCTGTCGTCCGGATCCTCACCTCTGACTCCAGACTCCTCCGGTGTGAGTTGGCAGCCTGCAGAAACACATGGTACACTGCGTTTTCAGATTTATTCACTGCTTCACAGCTTGGAGTGTGATGAGGGGTTTCTGAGCATCCACTCATATGGTATTACATAATTCATTACCCTGATTTCCTGTGAAAGCTTCTCTATTGATTGCTGCATTCCTCCAAACTGGCCGTACATCCGCTCCCTCACCTTCTCCAGAGAGTCTCTCACCTGTACACATGACATGCAGATATGATCGTCACAGAAACCCACACAGCCTTGAGCGTGACGTTAAAACCGTGATGGACCTGAAGTTGGCTGCTTGTTGTGTTGTCTCCACTCACCTCCCTGATGTACCTCATCTCATCCTGAAGGTGACTGACTGTCCACTCGCGCGCCATCACTTCCTGCTGTCTGTCCGAGCCTGTCCTCTGCACCACACCGAACACTTTGGGCCCATGATGCTGCAGCGAGGTCTCTGGCACCCCATTGGTCATGTCTCTGAGGTGCTGAGGGAGACAGGATCGCGCCGCTCAGGTTTCTGTAGCCTCCCTCTGCTGAGCCTGACTTATACTGTCTTTCTGTTTGTGTATTTGTGTGCACACTTGCAGGCCTGCCACGTGTGTTTGTGTATGGATGCACATGCCTACATATGGACTCCTGATCAGGTATTTCCAGCACCGCTGCTGCTGAGCACTGGAAACAGGAGGTCGAAACAGAACGGATGGCTGAGAAAGGTGCAGAGTACATTGAAGGTGTCGAGTTTCTGCAACCCAGTACACGAGCTGCTGCCATTTCTGCCAATTGTGTCTCTAACAGCTGATGAAAACAGATGCACACCAGCACAGGGGCAGTGTGGCAATAACTAAACAACAAATTATTGTCATGGACACAGATAAATTACAGAACTTCTCCTCAGAGATTAAATTTCTATAAATATTTCAGAGGCAAGTGGTTTGCGTGGAAATTAGAAAGAGTGAGTTTATTCTGGAGTTGCAGGTGATGCTTATTGCCATTACCAATTATTCAGTATATTTTAATCTTGATTAATCAGTCAAAAATAAACATCAGAAGCACACGCTAACTTATTCAGATAGCCTTAGTAGTCTAAAACCTGACAATATATGTATTTCTTTTAATCATAAAAGGCAGTACATTTTCACATGTGCAGACCTGAAATCAGATCATTTTAAACTAATCGACTAATTGATTCAAAAATTGTGGGTATAATCATCCATGATCAGAGACGTCTTATTGGCTTTGCTGTCACATGACCAAAATGAAAACTGTTTCTGAACTTGAAACTTAAACAGAAACACTTGAGACATGGAATCGGTTACAGTCGGCTGCAGGCGTTTGTTCATGCTGAATGTCTGTGAATGCATTATTGATGACAGCCTCAGTGTGTATGCACACAAATGGGTTTTACATCAGAACTTCAGAGACACACATGCTGCAGCAGTGGCAGCGTATGCGTCGTAATATTGTGCCTATTACTCATGTAGTGGATCCGGCTGTCTACCTGCTGAGGCGACTCCCTGCCAGCTGGCCTCTCTCTTTGGATCAGCCCGTTCTTCTTCTTCCAGGCCCTGTTGACATCTTTCTCTTTCTCAGCCTGCTGATAAGAGAGAAAAACAAAAAACAAAACAAACAATACTCAAGGTTGCTGTTGTAGATGATTTACCTCATACCAGGTGTGAACACTTCAGAGTTGAAAAATGCTCAAAATAAGGGTCATTATTTTGTGCAAACATTCCACGGCAGCTTCTAATTGCAGATGTTCTGTTGCAATAATGCACTCTGGACTGTCATTGTAGAGAAAATGGAGCTTTTTTGAGAAGACTGCAAGCAAACAAACTCTCAAACTGGTTTTCAAATCATACTTATCTGAATACCAGAGTAGCACCGTAACACCTGAAGACTTGATATTTATCTAATCATTTGAAAAATAATCACTTTTTCCACCACTTAGTGTCTGTTGACAGACAGACAGACAGACAGACAGACAGACAGACAGACAGACGGATAGACAGACAGATAGATAGATAGATAGATAGATAGATAGATAGATAGATAGATAGATAGATAGATAGATAGATAGATAGATAGATAGATAGATAGATAGATAGATAGATAGATAGATAGATAGATAGATAGATAGATAGATAGATAGATAGATAGATAATACATTTCTGACGTCTTTTAAGAGCCTCTGCTCAAGCTAAATATTCAGGACCCAGTACCCGAGAAACAGGCGTCAGTCTCCACATCTCCCAGAGATAAGAGTGAGGAGCAGCTGGAACAAAGACGCCACTGTTGTCTCGTGGACAGAGCCGAGCCTCGCATTTCTGCAGTGCTTAATCTACAGAAGACATGCTGATGAGAAATGGTGAAGGCCCACCAATAGGCGGATGTGAATTCCAGCAGATGGGAGGGAAGAAGAAGAACCATCTTTATGTTTTAACAACAGTGCAGCTCACCTCTCCATGTGGCGCCCATCCAGCTTTAAATTTTACAGTGCTGTTGTTTGACCACACTGGTGGACAATGTTTACTTGACTTGTAGCTCAAACAGCAGCCATGTAATTATTGTGGAAGAAGCATGTGGTGTGTCTTTTGTTTAGCTGCTTCGAGGAGCCTAGAGTGCTTGCTCTACCTGGATTATGTAAACAAATAAAACTGCTTAAAGACGTCCCTTTGAAATAATCACGTTGGTACTTTGTCAAACATCTTGCCGTGTCATTTATAGCACATGAACGATCTGCTCTGTCTTATGACTGCACTGTGAGAAGCTCGACTGATTGGATTAACTCAAACAGGAACACTTCATTTAAAGCCGCACAATGATCCTCATATGTAGCTCATTGCATTGAATCGTGTTCACTCTGAGGACACTTTGAGCCATTATGGAGCTGAAATCCAATGCTGCAGGTGTACAGAGATCTCTAAGTAGAAACCCTAACTGTGTGTGTGTGTGTGTGTGTGTGTGTGTGTGTGTGTGTGTGTGTGTGTGTGTGTGTGTGTGTGTGTCATGGTGCAGATGTATTAGATCTCATCTAGGCCATAGTGACTGGTTGGATTGTGTCCATGATGTGTCAGGTTGCAGGACACACCCTTTCTAATTTTATGGTCAAGAACTACTGAAACATAGTATCTCTGGATATCACTGACGGAATATATTTCAGTCATTTCCTTCTTACTTGATTATTTCAAGTGTTTCCTTTATCGCTAGCTGAGTGACTTTCCCTTAAGATTACATCTAAGATTGAAAACTGAGCAACTTGAGGGAGAATTTGACTAAAAAAGAACTGTTTGATTGAGCCTGTTTAACCCTGTGTCACTTGAAAACAGAGCAGGTTTTTACAGCTGAGTTACAGTAATTACAGCAGCGCCTGCAGATTGCTCAGTAGTGAATACAGAATGAGCAGATGATGAGGACATGTGAGTTTTTAACCTCTCGAACCCCAAATTTCCCCTTCAGATTCTGCTGAACGGGCCTCAGCATTGCATTATTCTATATGCGTTGCAGCTACAGTCTGTGATTTTGGACTCAGTCAGATGTATTTTGCAATTTTATGATCTTATAGTAGCAGCAGCATTTTGGAAAATATGCTTATTCCGTCTTATCTGCTAAGAGTTAGATGACAGAGTTGTTTTTTCTTTTATCTATATGAAGATAAAGCAAGCAGTAATTGTGCTTAGCTTTGTATAGTAAGTGGAACCATTGAAAAACTTGTGAAACATGCAGTATTCTACAGGTCAAACAAACAACAAATGACATGTTTACAAGGCAGTAGCTGCTGGCTGTAGTGTCATGTTTACTGTAAATACAAAGACTGATATTCCTCTTATTGTTTCACCCTCAAAAAGAAAGCGAACAAGCAAATGTTCCAATACATTATTATTCCTCTGTGGTTTTCTCTTTCTGTTCTGTTTTCATTTTATGAACTCTTTACATTTCCTTCCACCACAGGAAGTTGATTGTGTGTAAAAGCTGCTGCTCCTCTGTTGGAGCTGCTGATCTCTGTCCTGGGACGAAGCGACTTTCAGGAGTTTTGTTCTTTTACCGAACACACAGTGAAGTGCACGTTACTGAGCACGTGTGTTTCCAGATCAGACTGTCCTCTGTCATCAGTTCCAATATTCAGGG
Organism: Amphiprion ocellaris; assembly: GCF_022539595.1. Taxonomy (NCBI): domain Eukaryota; kingdom Metazoa; phylum Chordata; class Actinopteri; family Pomacentridae; genus Amphiprion; species Amphiprion ocellaris. Next base: position 12,924,788 of record NC_072766.1, read on the forward strand.
TCACGCCCTCCCAAAGGGAAACACAATCAGAGATTACTTCAGCGTGCTATCAGTGGAGAGTGTGGAGGTGTGGTAACGGACGAGCAGCATACTCCCAGAGTGGCCAAGGTTCATACAAAACACACGGCTATTTAAAAATCTCCCACATTAAGTGAATCTTCAAACTCAGTTCTCACACTCTCACTGTCAAAGCCTGGCATCGGCCTATAGACCAAATCCCGAACACAAACAAAGGCCGGGGCAGAGCCACCTACAGCAAACACCAACACAGCCTGCAGCGTTCACTCAATCACAATTCACACGCTCACAATGTGCACTGACAGACATACAAAGTGGAATTCTGCACTGCAGCGAGCAAATGCCAGTTTCATGAGCTGTTTGTTCTCGTTACCAGTCTTTGAGTCGATACTGTCTCAGTTAAGCTGTTGTATTTTAAAATATTTTCTGTTCTATGAAACAGATCTACAGTTGGGTTGGAGCTGAGCTTTGAAGTAAATGTAAAACAGATGTGTGTGCATTATCACACACACACACACACACACCCGCCTGTCACGATTGTGTAACTGGACCACATGATAAAAAACACATAAATCTCAGTGGCTCCACCATCTTTTTGTAAAGGCTTTTGTATTATAAGGTGATTTAAAGATATCTTTCCACATTACTATTATTTTGAGTGTCTCGGTGCACATTTAAAGCAGCACAGACACAAATTCATTTGGTTTGTTGAGTCAGATAGAGTTCAGTGTGAGGAATTTTCTGGTTTGATTTAACTGTATTTATCTAATTAAGTTTGTAATGCAAGACTTAAAGGCAGGATGCAGTTAATTGCGACATCACTGTGGGAGACATACGACTTACTGTGGCTGAGTTTGCAGTTTTGGGTTCCTTGTTTCCATAATCTCCTGCATGTAAAGTTAACCTCAGGCGTCGGATGCCCCTCTGAAAAATAAACAGGAAAATAGATGATGTTCTGTAAGCAAATTAATTTTGCATTTTGACAAAAAAAGATAACAAAATGTCACTGAAACTAAAGCTTAGAAACATGTCAACAGTCCACCACTGTGGGTTTATTTATGGACAATAGCAACAGAGCTGCAAACAAAGTTTATGTAAATGCTGGTAAACTGTGAAACGGATACATCTGTCACAATATTAATACTACAATGGGTGTTCTGTTTGATTCTGTAGCAGACAAAAAAACATATACACAGTCTGATATTTTGGAGGATTTTATTTCAAAACAGTGGAAAATAACATTGAACATGTTGTGTCTTTCTGCTTTAGACAACCTTGAGAGTAAACTAAAAGGCCGGTTTGGTACAAAGGCCTGGTTTATCAGAGAGCTGTTCAAATAAACATGACAGTCCTGCCTCCTGCACACTCAGCTCCCATTACCAGTCTGTGTAAGTGAACACATTCACACATCCTATAATAAACACCAAGTCCAAGTTTAGCAAACATGTTTGCTGGGAAAATGTGAGAGAAAGGTGTCTCACTGCTCTGAGGCGAGAAACAAGTGGCTGCAGAGTTAAAAGCAACAGGACAAACAGAGGAGGGAGGAAAAAAAGCAGTGGACTGTTAGCAAAACACAGAGGAGAAGGGAGAGAAAGGGGGAGACAGAGGGAGAGAGTCCTGACTCCTGTGGGACTTCTTACCTCACTTGAAGACTCTGGAGAGTCCCCTGTTGTGGTGGTGGTTGTGGTGGTGGAAACAGTTTGTCCTGAACCGTAGCGAAGCATGTCTCCTCTTCTGTCCACTCCTCGCTTCTCTTCCTCTCCCTGTCCGGCCCTCCTCCCTCCACCCTTCCTCTCACCCTCCTTCCTGAGTTCTGCTCAGACTCTCAGAGCAACCATCTGCCCCCAGCTGCAGCCGGGGAAGAGGAGGGAAATTCCACTCTAGCCAAGCCTAGTGGTGGTGTTAGTCCACGGGGGCTCCAAGGTTCCCCCTCAGTCAGTGAAACAACCAGGTGATAGTCCAGACCCACACTCTGCAACACAAACAACACTATGTCATTGTCTCAAGTCCAGCCACACTGCTGCTAAATCCACCTGACTGACAGGCTTGTCAGTCACTCAGCAACCTCACTGAGTCTCTCTCTGTTCCCATCAGACCAGTCGGGCCACATTTCACCTGCTCTGCTGCTCTGCTCCTCCTGCCCACAGAGCAGGACTTTCAGAGGGCGGATCCTCCTACCAGGTGGAGCGCTTTTTATTGATGGGAGTGGCTAAGAGGTGGGGCCTGCTGCTGGCTTTGTGCAAAATAACACACACAAGTTAGAAGTAGTAGTGTATTTTTAAAAATATTTTTTTGGTACTCTGCATTGAATTTCAGACAGAAATATGAAGTTTTTTTTACTCTTGTTTATTTATTTATTTTACCGGGTGGGATGAGAATAATTTCTCATTTACAGTGATGACCTGGCAAGAGGCCACAGCAGGAAGAAAGATAACAGCTTCACTCCACTACTCATATCTGAGAGCTGTAGCCTGAAGATTTTACACACAGATGATACATAAACAGCTTCTAATGTATAAAATATGTGAAGCATTAGTACAGTATAGATAATAATACAGCCCTTTGTGAAGTATTTTAAAGGAGCTTGACAAACTACAACTATTAAAGCTCTTTTTACATATCAGAACATCAATATATATTAGAATAAAAGTGATACTATAAAGGCTGTTCTGTCTAATGATGACTTTTTATATTGAGACTGCTTTAGTTCATGTGCAAATTTTTAGTTCAAGACTTTCATCTGTAGTGAGGTATTTTTATTCTGCCCTGCTGTTAATATAATTATTAAATTCAATATTTGCTTTGTGAAACCTGTGTTTCTGGGTCAAAAAGTCAGAAATGTGTTCATCCTGCAGATACAGATACAGAAAATGTCTTGTAATACAGGATTTGCTATAGTCAGTAAATTATTGATACTGTTTATGGTGATGAAAGGGAAGACAGCACGGCAAACATTATTTTTTAATGTTACCTGCTACCTCACTTCTACACATTTCACTTGGTTTTACTCCACAAATCTATGTTGATCTGTTTACACTCACTCATCCTGTCAGTTATCTTAGAGGAACTCACAGCCCATCGTCTCAACAGCCAGATCACATTCCTCGTATGAAAGGCCTGCAGTCACTCCCTTTTAATAGAAACTAGAGACAGAGATGCTGAAGAACACAGAATACAGTCTAAAGACTCGAGTAAGAGCTCGTTCAGCCGAGTGTGGTTCTTCAACAAAGCACCACTGTTAGTTAACGTCAAAATATGTCAGCAGATATGAAAAGGAGCATTTCACAGAACAATATGAGAGGTATTTCTACAGCACTGAGCAGTTAATTAGTAACCAGACATCAAACACATGACGTCTCTGCAATCAGTGAGTAAATCACTCTGCAGGGCCTCCGTCCAAGTCCAGCGTCATGTGGAAATCCTCCCCCAGAAACAACATCTTATTCTTACCGTTTGTGATTAGACCATGATTAAGCAGCAGATTAATTCCGCGGCGTCAGTCGTACAAGAACAACCAGATTCACAAGTGCAGTGAGAGAAAAAGAGCAAAATGTAAGACCTGTTCATCTGCTCTACAACAAAGCTGCTTTATGTCACCTGAGACGCTGCATGTCGACAGCAGCCATAAATAGTAATAAGAACATTTCAGTCAATAAATCGATTGAATTAATCAGACTTTATAGCGCTTTCATACAAATAAAATGTGGCTTTACAAATCAAATGGGATAAAAGGGATAAAAGGGAATAAAACAACAGAAACAAGCCCACAAAATCATGTTACTACTGAGGAGTAATACTTATACTGCACTTTAGTAAATAGTGGAGGTACTTCTACTGTATCTATTTGTCATTTCTTGGCACTTTAGACTTCTACCCAGCCATGTTTACAACTTTTTACTCTTTTTACTTTTTAGTTACTTTAACAGCTATAGTTAGAAGGTAACTGATCAATACTAGTTTCAAAAGCCATTTTTTGTGCACATTTCAGGGCTGCAGCTTCTTAAATAATATGATTTGAGCTGAGCTGTTCTCCTTAAATGACAGTAAGTTATTTTTACTGTGTCCAATTTTACTTTCACAATGAATCTATTGTTTAAGGCAATAACCAGCAGACTGATCAGTAAAAGCACAAAAACAACTGAATGCTGCTTAATGACACCATAATGTAAATATAATAGTGTCAGTAGTAGAATATTATAATATTATTACACTCTCAATTTTTCTGCTTTAAGATACTTTTACTTTTGATACTTTAAACCTCCTGTTGTCCTCATTTACGAGCACCAAAAAATATTGTTGCCTTGTCTGAAAAAAATCCAAAAATTCAGCAAAAGCATTTCCCAAATTTCTGAAAATTTGCAAAACTGTCAGGAAGAAAATTCCAATAATTCCTTAAAAGCTTCCCTTAAAAGTTGTATATTTTTAAAAAAATCCCCAAAATTTGGCAAGAGAAGTGAAAATCTTCCAAAAAAATCCTAAAAATATCTAAAGTGATTACACATATATCAGTAAAACTTGTAATATTTTGTTTAAGAACGTTCACATAAAAATCAACCAAAATCCAGTGAATTTCGCTGGATTTTGGTAGATTTTTATGTGAATGTTCTTAAAGAAACTTTTTTTTTTACATTTCTTTTTTTCCACCAAAAAATGTTCAAAGATTTCCCAAAATGTTGAAAATGTGGACATCAGAAGTTTCACTGTGAAAATGTATTTGTTTCCACATTTTCAAACTTTAAAACGGGTAAATTTTAACCCGCAGGACGACACGAGGGTTAAATACATTTAGCTAATAATACTTACATTATTTTCAATGCAGAGCTTTTACATTTATCCTGAGGGGTATTTTTACTGTGACTGATGTAAAATACTAGGGTATAAACTCCAGTAATAAGGTGAGTGCATTGTTTTTGTTGTGTGCAGGTTATACAGTGCAGCTGTTTGATCTCCTCTCCTGTGTTTGATGAGCTGTTTGTGGAGGATTTCGCTGTTGAAAGCAACAACATAGTCGATGTCCTCTCACCACCCTGCAGCTTTGGAATCCAGGTCTTTGTAATTACTTCAGAGAAGCACCTTTACATCTGCTGAAAGACAAATGTGGTGTCTGTGATTAAATGACACGGCGTCACAATGCTGCACTGTCTTCAGAAATGTGCAGCAGCCTTAAAGTATAATTCTAGTTTATTTATACAGCACCGGTTCATAACTTGTTATCCCAAGGCCCTTCACACAGTAAGCTAAAGACTTTACAAAAGTATACAGAGAAATCCAACTAATCCAAAGTTTCCTCTGCATTCCTTTCAAGCGAGCAATTGTCAGAAGTGTTTATTGTTCTCACTGAGAATTTACAGGCATTGCTTTGGAGTTCAGGCACTGGCCAAATGTCTTACACCACTTCTGAGGTATTTGTATTAAAATCTGTATCTTCACATCACAGAACGGTCACAGTTCACCTCCAGGACAATTTTCTGCCTCTCAGCTTCCACCACTTTATTTCACAGCAGTCAGTGAAGTCACTGAAGAAGACGAAGGAATCCAGAGAATGATCACCTTGTTAATCAGCGATCAGATGTAACACTACTTATGAGGTATTTGTATTTCTATTGCATATCACCTCATACAGAATACTGTTTTCCTCTAGAAATTTCACATTTTAGCTTTGACTGCTACTAAAAAAATTACATGTTGTTAATGTGTGTTCAACTTCTAGTCAACTAAAAAAAAAAATTCGACTTAGAAAGTAAAGCATCAGTGATGATTTTAACATTTACAGTTGCTAGTCAATCTGAACACTGACAAGACATTATTACAGAATTTAGACCAGATTTTGTTCCAGGAGTGCTGCCGTGTAACCTGAATGTAACATGAACTCATCACTGGTTCAATCAAAAAACTCTGCAACACATTAGTAGACAAGTTTGGGATTTTTCCGAGCTTTACTAATCGGCCTAAAGGGATCAGTTATCCTAGTCATCCTCTCTTTTCTTTCATAGCTGTGATGATTGATGTTTTAGTCAGCATTGTTCCGAAGCAATAAAAGTCTAACTAGAAAAAAAACTCCCACAGAAAACTCATCTGACACCAATCTGCTGATCTCCTCTTTGATTTGTTTGTTTGGGATTTACTGTCATTCCTGATGTTAATGAAGTTTCATTTAAAATGTCTTTCATTGCTTTGATTTCACTTCTGAAAACATGCTTCCTTTGTGACTCTATTTCAGAGGAGACATGAGTCAAGAGTCAAGTGTTTTGAAGCACTGGACAGAAATAAAACAGACCAGAGGAGCAAAACGAGTTAAACATTGACAAAATACAAGATGGAGAATTCAATATAAAAAATAAATACAGCAAACACCAATTAACACAAATAAAATAATAAAAATACCAAAAAAGCCCTATTACATAAAAAATAATAAATAGAATAAAAGAATATAAATAAGAGGGTAAAACAAAAAAAAAAACTAACACTGGTAATGATAATAATAATGATAATGACATAATAATATTAATAATACCTAATAAATACAACATCGACAAAGAAATTATTCAATTAATCAATTAAATTTAATTTAACCCCTATGATTGCTTTCCAGAGACGTAAAACATATGAGCTGATAACAATTTATGGATTTCTTTACTGTTAAACATTCACAAAAGACAATAATTAGCAGTCATATATAATATAATAATTATATAATATTGCTTAATACCAAAATAATAAAATACAGTTAATAAATTATAACAGTTTGTGCTGCCAGTGCACATCTTGGTGTATTTTTAAACAGTAGAATTTCTGCTTTTATAAACGTGAAGAACCTTCAGACTTGTTCCTCCACCGACAGTGACTCCAGAGCAGGTTAGTCCTGCTGTACAGAAACATTTAGAGCCTGAGGCGTCCACCGGATGTTTACTTTGCGTCTCTGTTGGGCTCCTTAATGATGTTATTGGTCTTGTCTAAAACAAAAACACAATAAAATGTAGTGGGTGTTGGTTTGAAAATCAGCTGAACCATGTGATCACTGAGGTCAGACGACGCCACTGAAACTACAAACACAACTTTTCATTATGTTCAATTTAATGAACCAGAAACACATCACAGTCACAGTCACAGAACTAATAAGGAGCTATTAATCACAGCTGGAGGTATGTGGGGGTTAAAGGGGCAGTTGGAGCAGGAGACACCCCTGTATGTCCCTGTGGGTCTGCAGACGTCTGACAGCTTGAGTGGCTGATAAAAACCAGCCACGACTCCCACAAACTGTTTACTGCTACATTATCACTGCTCAATCCTGCAGAAGACTGATGGAACACAATCGTCTTTTCACTGAACTTTTTATACCTAAAAGTCTCATTATTTGTTGAACTCTACTGATGTGCTTATTTGTGTTTATTTTTTTAAATTAAGTATCATTAAATTAAATCACCTTCTAGAGCAGGGGTGTCAAACATGCGGCCCGTGGGCCAAAACCGGCCCTACAGAGGGTCCAATCTGGTCCGCAGGACGACTCTGTAAAGTGTAAAAATTACAGAGAAGACATTAACTGTAACCCTTTTTTTGTTTCGTGTTGGTAGTCTCATTTTTTTTTCATTTTGTTTCTTGCTTTTGTCGTTTTGTGTTTCACTTTGTAATAATTTGTCTTGTTTTGGGGGGGGCGGGGTTTGTCTTTTTTAAAGTAAAATACTATATTAATCAGTTCCAGATACCTGACTAAATGTTTTGTTCCTTTGTAGATACACTCTGATCTGGAAGTTGTAATGTGTAAATGATAAACTGAGGCAAAATATTGTTGAAATTGAATTTATTTTTCTTAAGAAATTTCAGATCGTTCATGATCGTTCATGTAAAAAGATAATTCCTTAAGTGTGAACATTTTCAGAGTGTACTTTCTTGTGCTAAAACAGAGGAAAAATTTGGAGTTGTCGCTATTTATTGGTTATTATGCTCTGATTTTACTGGTCCGACCCACTTGAGATCAAATTGGGCTGCATGTGGCCCCTAAACTAAAATGAGTTTGACACTCCTGTAGGAAAGAAACCGAGAAATTTCAGTGTTTTTAGCATCATCACAGCTAGAGGGCAGCAGGCTACTGTGGCGTTTTCACCACAATGATCAGAAGCAGGTTTTCTTTTTTCTGTCCACCTGCTCAGAGCTACATTGAGTCCAGTCCAGATGCCTGTTAGACTCGTAAAACTCGTATGTTTTCTATTCAGAGCTGCGTGAGAATAAGACGATCCTTTCAAAACTCCAAATCTACATCTTCACATCACAAAACACCCACAGTCCACTTCCAAGACAACTTTCTCTCTCAGCTGTCCACCGCTTTCTTTCCCTGCAGTCACTCCGGCTGAAGTCACTCAAGCACATGAAGGAATCCAAAGAATGATCACCTTGTTAAGCATACACAAGTTTTCCCTCTTAAGCCCTGCAGCCTGCAGCCCCTATTAGTTGACTGCTTGGCTTGACACAGGAGAGAGAGAGAGATAATACCGTGGCACTTGAAAGGTCGATTTGTTTGTTCCACACAGGATAGCAACAAATGAAGGTCATGCCCCGACTACAATGGCCAGTCAGCCACAGCTCCATCTATTCACCTCCTTGTCCTGCTGCAGTCAGCTAAAGGAAGCTTTCAAACTGGGCCTTTAATCTGTCTTCTTGTTTTGCTACTTTAAAATGTTAAGTTACAGTGGATTTAATGTGTCTTTTTTTTACATTCAGAGAAAAACAGAAAAAAAGTTATCTCTAAATCAGGAGCGTCAAACTCATTTTAGTTCAGGGGCCACATTCAGCCCAATTTGCTCTCAAGTGGCCTGCACCAGTACAATCACAGCATAACAACCTATAAATGACAACAACTCCAATTTTTTCATTTGTTTTAGTGGAAAAAAGTGCGTTCTGAGAATGCTCACATTTAAGGAATTATCTTTTTTACATGAACAATCATGAACGGTCTGAAATTTCTTAAGAAAAATGAGTTCAATTTCAGCAATATTATGCCTCAGTTTATCATTTACACATTACAACTTCCAGATCAGAGTGTATCTACAAAGGAACAAAACATTTAGTCACAGCTATCTGGAACTGAATAATACAGTATTTTACTTTATGATCAAAATGACAAAAATCAGACAAAGAAAAAAAACTACAAAAACGAGACAAAATTTTCCAAAAATCGGACACAAATGACAAAAATGATACACAAAACGACAAAAAAAGAGACAATAAATTTGACAAAAAAGTTACAAAGTGACAAAAATTGGACAATTGACAAAAACAAGACAAAAAATTACAGAAATGACATAAATCCAAAAATGACAAAAGCGAGAAACAAAACAACAAAAAAGTAGACAAAAACGCAAAATGACAAAAAAGAGAAACAAAACTACAACGTGAAAAACGACAAGTCAGACTAAAAAAACACAAAAACAAGACAAAACATTACAAAAATGAGACACAAAATGACAAAAGAACAATGAACAATCTAGCATTTTATTTTATGATGAAAACAATTTGTCATGGTCCAGGAATTATTTTAAATTTATAATTTTACAAATTTACAATTTGCAGTTAATGTCTTCTCTTTAATTTTTACACTTTATAAAGTCATCTCACGGGCCAGATTGGAGCCTCTGGAGGGCCGGTTTTGGCCCGCAGGCCGCATGTTTGACACCCCTGCTCTAAATTAAATACAAACACACAGTACTTTAATTGTGAGCTGCTGCTCCACACCAGGAATCTGAAGGAGGTCAAAGCTGAGCTCTGAAAGGTGATCGAACCCAAACACAGGATGCACAGGCGTTCATATGTTCCAGCAGGAAAAACACCGACCTGCCGAGCACCAAATTAAAGATAGATCTGCTATTGACACAGCTGCTTTGACCCCAGATTTTACCTGAAGATAAACGAAGTCAGTGGCGATCAGTAAACATGAAAGTGGTTGAATCATTGAGTCCAATCCAGGAAAAGTTTTTCCTGTACAATATTTTAATAACTGTGACAAAACATGAACCTGTTTTACATATTTGTAATAAATTTATGAGTATTTTTGATGATTTTTCACTTAGATTCCCGCTCATTTCTGAAAAGCTCAGATGGACGTATTTCAACTACCGTAATTTCCGGAGTATAAGCCGCTACTTTTTTCTCACGGTTTGAACCCTGCGGCTTATAAAACGATGCGGCTAATGTATAGAATTTTACGTGCGAGCTTCATGCCATCAATGCATTTAGCCTCGTCACATCAGACTAATAAAATTACCGAACAGGTCACAGTGGACCGATGAAACTGTTCGAATTAAATCAAACACACTAACACTAAATTCTTCAAATCAGTCATTTTGCGCTTCATGCACACACCCTCATCATGGAAAACACACAAAGAAATGCATATGATGCAGCTGTTGCAGGCCGAGTCTGCTCTCCTTTACCCTCGGCAGGTTGCGATGTGTGTGTGTGTATATGTGTGTGAGTGTGACGTGAGGAGGAGCGCTACAGGTGTGTGTGTTGCAGAGATGAGTGTGGAAGCGGAGGCATAGTGAGATGCACCATGATGATACAGCCAGTTATACAGGACAAGAGTGGGAAGCTAGTGCACGTGGACAGTTGCTGCTGGTTCAATAAAGTGCCTCATTCTCCCCCTGAAAAGTTTGTCCGGACTTATATCTGGCGGTTACCATTAACGAGCCCCGCTAAGCTAAGCGGGCTAGCGCTACCCGAGGCTGCCCAACTGCTAAGCTAAGTGGGCTAGCGCTACCCGAGGTTGCCCAACCGCTAAGCTAAGCGGGCTAGCGCTACCCGAGGCTGCCCAACCGCTAAGCTAAGCGGGCTAGCGCTACCCGAGGCTGCCCAACCGCTAAGCTAAGCGGGCTAACGCTACCCGAGGCTGCCCAACCGCTGAGCTAAGCAGGCTAGCACGACCCGAGGCTGCCCAACCGCGGTTCGGCGGCCGGCAGAATCGGGTCGGAAACACAGTTTTTAAGTTAAAGGCAACCGATCTGCCTGTCGAAGAAGGAAATAGAGCGTAAGCTTGATATCAGTGAATCAATGGTGAGACGTTGGAGTCGGCAGCGTGAACTGACTCCATTCGTTTTACTGCGACGTTACAGGCACTGTTCGGAAAAAGCATACTTTAATTAAAAGTTTAAAAAAAAATCTTTCTGTGTAAATATCTCATGTTACAACGTGGACACCTGCGGCTTATAGTCAGGTGCGGCTTGTATGTGTACAAAACTTTTTTTCTTTTTAAATTTAGTGGGTGAGGCTTATATTCCGGTGCGCCCAATAGTCCGGAAATTACGGTAAACTGGCAGATTTCTTCACTTTCTAATTAAAAAATACAGCATGATCAGTGTGTGAACAGTTAAAGTTCACTTGATACACTCACATTAAAATACTGCATGTAAGCTCATACATAGGTCACAAAAATGAAATATGATTTTCTAAAACACTCCAAAAAGGACCATTCTGTATAATAATGTTTTCATTTCACATTTTTCTGATAATACTTTCATCTAAGTGATAACTTAATATGTCGCCCTTAACCAATAACTTTCTAATTCTTAAAAATATATTGATTATTTAATCAATCAATCGAAAATGTTTTGCCTTTTTTTTAAACTTCAATGTTTATTCTTCACTGAGCAGAGTAATGAATGTTTGAGACTAGAACCCAGGAACGTGTATTTGTGGTCACCTTAAATATTGGAGAAAGGATTTCCATCCAAATACCAAACTCTACTGTAAGAAAAAATGTACCTTAAGTATTAAAGTGAAATGCATAAACATGTCTCCTATAACAATTAAACTACTAAATATTATACAATTTGATTATTATTACTGATACATTAATGTAAAAGCAGGGTTTATTGTTGCAGTAACTAATTATTTAATTTATAGCAGGTTCATCTGCAGATGATTTTCTCCATCAATTTCTGATTTTTTTTTTATAAATTAAAAAAATATATAAAAATTCAAAATGTTATCACAAGTCCTCTAAACTACTATTTAAAATGAAAGTTCTTTGTATAATTCGTGTGCAAACATCTTGATTTGTAAAGTAAAATAAGTGAAGGAGTTCTGAAGTACAGGGAGTAGAAGTGTCACGAAAAGGAGACGACTCAAGCGTAGTACATCAGATTTGTACAAGTATGTAGTAGCGCAGTATTTGAGTAAATTTACTTGGTTACGTTCCAACACTGAAATCTTATGTGCTTTTAATTCTTAAAAGCATGAAGACATGAAATGAAACCAGCTACACATAACTCACATAATACTATTTATACTTGACCTGAGGGATGCAACATGGAGAGTTTATAGTTAGGTACTTAAAATTAAAACACAAATGATTCTAAACAGTGTTTTTATGTTTTAAATATGTCTATTTATTCACCAAGAAAGAGGGATGTGAGAGTAACTGAAATTACTTTTATTTTAGTCTCAGCAGGATTTATAAACATACAGTCGTGTACAGAGAGGTAGCGGCAGGAATTAGTCTCGGTCCACTCTCCCTCCACTTATATTCAACACAGTGCAAATCATCACAGTGTAGCAAAACAATGATTGTCAGTTTATGTCAGGAAAGTCCCTCGTTCTGTTAGAGGAGAATCTGAGACTGTTTGATGGAGGTTTTAATTCAGATACACACATATGAGGTTAAACAGACTCACACCACGCTCAGGCCCCAGTTAGGAGAGAAAAACCCGAGATAGAAGTAAAATCAAAGTGTATAAAACCGTCTGAAGTGATTGGTTTTAATGTTTGCAGCTTTGTTGTTGTAACTGCATAAAGTCTGAATCTGAGATGATTAAGTAAGTTACTGATAACAGAATTAACCTGTGTGATGAATGATGCTACAATTGTATGGATCTTATATTATTAGTCATCAAATGATACAAAACGGTATAAAAACTGCTGTGTACAAAGTCCCTCATTTATTGTTCCCTAAAAAAAAACCTATATAAACGAATAAATAAAAAAAAAATATCCTGGCACAACTCACTTCATATATTCGGATTTGATTTTCATTCATTAAAAAAAAAAAAAAAAAAGCAAATATAGTTTATTTATTTGGATGATACAAATTTATATTCAGATACTGTGTGATTTTAACATATATGATAGGCATAAAAAAGTAAGTGGTAACAACTTCAAGGCAGTACTGGTTGCATTGGTTTACAGTGCATTAAAGACAGTTTTCAAGTTTGCTAAAGCTAGAATAATCATTGACAAGCATGTGTAATCCATTAGTAGAACTAACGAGGTCGGAATGCAGGACTTCATGTGGGAATGTCAAACTTAAAGAGTATATACATGTGATTTCTACGGGACAGAAGGAAAACTTCAATGATTTCACCCATTAATCAAAGAGCTGCTCAAATAATACTGAGTGAATTTACAGACATGGAGACGGCACCGAGAATTAAATGAACTCTGCTGAGGTGAGGATTTTCACCAAAAATAATTCAATTTATCTCACTTAGCGGCAAAGTCTCTTAATATCCACACAGCCGGTTCAGTGTAATATCTACAGAAGCACATGGCATGGATCTCCAGCCGTTTGGTCCAACAGTGATGTGAGTAAAGCAGCTTTATTCCCGACGTCAGAGTTTGTTTATAAAGTGAAGGTCGACAAGATGTTGTCCTGACTTGAGGAGCGTTTGTACCCTGAGGAGGAGCTGAAGTACGTTTCCCCGTCGGTGCTGATGTCATCGTCGTCGTCGTCATCATCCAGGTTGTTGAGCAGCGGAGCAGAAGTGCTCTTACGCCTGGATGAGAAAAACTGTATTTTATATGTGTGTTTGAAAAAAACAAAAACAAAACAGGGATGTCTGTCTCTGAAAATAATAACACTATAGGGTTTTAGTCACAGTTTTTATATTAGTTGGGTAAGTTACTAATGTAAAATCACATTAAATAACACTACAGGGTTTTAGCTGCAATGTTTAGCCTTGTTACGTTACTTTTATAATGACGTTCATAATCCTTTTTACTGGAAAACATTTTGGTGCAGCAGCTGTTGTCTTAGATGTGCTTTATAAAGGCGTGATCTTGACTTGTAGTGACCTTATTTATTTGTTCAATTGTTTTCTAATTTAACATTTTATATTGTAAAGCATTTTGTAACTTTGTTTTCAAAAGTTGCTATGCATATAGCTGTGCACTATTATTATCATTACTACTATTACAGTGGTCCCTCGTCTATCGCTTTGGTTATATTTTAAGGCTTTATAAACCGCAGGGCAACACTATGAGCAGCGATCAGATGTCGATGTGAAATGGACAAGGTGAGATGCTGAGTGCTGCTACACACAGGAGACAGAGGAGACTGATGTACAGTCGCTGAGCCAATCAGTGCCATTATACAGTCTATGATCAGAGCCCAGCGCTGTACTATGCATTTTATTTCAATTAAATATTCTTTTAATATGTTTTAATTATGCTTTTTAATATATTTCCTATACTGCTTTCATTTTCTTGGGCTAGAAAGTGCTTATTATACCGCAAAAATAATTAAAATAACGTAGAGCCGGTCACTATGACTGAACTGTGGTGCTTCAATGCACCATGGGAGTTCGGGGTACTGGGGGTTTAAAGGTCATTATTGTGGTTTATGTTAGTGTTACAGTGCTATTAGTGTTTGTGTTTTATTGTGTTTTGGTGGTTTAGTCAGCCTAGTCAGTTTGCTTAAGTGTTTTGTTGTCAGGAGTGAGTGTGAAGTGTGTTTGATGACTTCCTGCTACATTTTTCATAGTTGTTCTCTGTGTGTGTTAAAATAAAAGCGACTGTCAGTTGCAGAGTGCATAAAAGGCAGATATCCTTTCTCCAGCGTGGTTCTTCAGTGCTGCTCGCCACAATAATAAATGTATAAAAACACCTATATACCGCAAAATCCCGCAATATAGCGAAAATTCCACGACACCAAATGCAATTTAAAAATCCAGGATACAGTGAGACCGCAATGTGGTGAGGGACCACTATATTACTATTATTATTACTTTTTAAATTATTATTCTAACAACTGAGAATCTGAGGATGCTCGTGTTTGATTTCTTCCTTTAAAGCTCTGCCTTGTTTGTTACTGATGACGAACGCCGGTTCGTTTGTTTACCTCATCTCACTTCGCAGAGCTTTGAGCTGACTCTGGAGCTGCTCGTTGGCCTCCTGTTGCTCATCCAGGTCTCTCTGCAGCTTCTTCTTGCCGTGCTCCAGTCGGTCGATCTCCTCTTCTGCCTCATCCATCTGCCTCTTCAAGGCTTTCAGACGCAGATTCAACTTCAAGAAGAAACCAGAACCCCATAGTTAAAAGGGTTCAACGAGGGCTGACACACAGATGTCTGCTATTCCTTTAATTCACGGTCTGTATGTAAATTGAGTTAAACAACTAAGTGTGAAAATGAGTGTGTGTTGCATACTTGGTCCTTTTGATCTTGCATTGAGTGATGTTCTTCTTCAACTTGCATCATCATCTCTTTAACCTTTCTCTCCAGCCTGCGGTTTGCCAGCTGCAGGTTGGCCCGCTCCCTGAGACACATGCAGCGCAATACATCATCACACATAAAACGCAGCACATAATTCTGACATTTTATAACTCAAAGAATTAAGAGCTGCTCAGATTTTCTGCTGGGTTTGATTACCTTGAGTACCTCTGCTCCAATGTAAGCTCCCACTTTGTATCCTAAATCCATCAGTGTCCAAGTATAAACTCTCCGCCATCCCCGACCTAATCAAACTCTCTACTTTCCAGTCAGCCTCCCCCATAAATCCTTTCTCTTCCATCACCTTAACCACAGCACCTTTCCTCCCTATTCCCAGTCGGAGCCTTTGTCTCACCTTTCCTCCCCCTCCAGCCTCTCCTCCAGCTCCTGTATGCGATTTTCCAGCTGAGATACCAGGCCCTCTTTGTTGGACTTCTGGGAACCTTCTAGATGAGCTACTCTGGTCTTCAGATCTTTAGTCTAGAGGTGGCAGGGAGAGAGATGCATTGAGGTGCTTTACAAATGTACGTTTATGCCGGAATCATATTTGTGTGCAGAGAATAACACGGTGTACTAATTATAGAATGGATACATAAGAATGAAAGTGATGAAAATGTGAATGAAATGAGTTTGTGGGGTAACGCAGTGTGTAGCTGGTATCCTCCAGACAGGAGAGTGTGTACCTGTCTCTCCAGAGCCATCTTGTCACACTCCAGGTCCTGTCTGCTAGCCCTCTCCTGCAGGAGTTCATTTCTCATCTGCTCCACCTGTCAAGCCGAGTCCAGACACTGTCACCACTACAGTCCCACACAGTCTGACAACAATTATTATCGGATGCTGTCTGAGTCTCACTCACAACAGAAACCACTGCGGCGCTCTGTGAGTCAAATGCTAAACAATAGAGGAGTTCATGCTGGAAGAGCCCAGGTTAATTGGTGAGCTGGATTTTCTTGCTTGACTGCATTCTAACTTTGGTTATGATTGTCATGTTAACTCTCAGTGTAAGCAGGTTGCAACACAAAGAAACAAAACAAAACAAAAAACAAAGACAGTAGTCTCTATAAAGAACATGTAACTGTAGATAGCATATAAATGATTCGTATTTAACACAGATGCAGGTGTCTGACACATAAATATAAAGCTACGACAAGCAGCCTATTACCTTAGCTTAACAAAAAAATGGAAACAGCTCGACTGTTTCTGTCTAGAGGTAAAAAAATATTCAACTATCAACGCCTCTAAAACTTTATACATCCTTAAAAATGTAATAATGACTAGTTGTGGCTGTATACAAATGTGTGTATAGTCTGACCTAGAGATGCTGGAAGCACATTTGCTCATGGGGTTAGTTGTTTTCACTGTATCCTACATATAAGGTAAGTAGAATCCCACTGATACTGGATTTTAAGGCTCAAACTTTAGGTAGTAAGCAATTCTAATAGCGATATATTAGCCAATATGGAGTCAAATTGAAACAAAAAAAACATGGGGTCATTGTTTATTAACTCTGCAGCAATGTATTTCACAAACTAGTTAAAAAGACAAATCTTAACTCTCCACTCTCTGCTACATGTGCTGCAGACAGTACAGAGAGGACTGTAAACAATGGAGTCAGAGCTGCTACATGATGACACCATTTCTAAATTACCCAAAACATCTTTTTCTGCACTATGTTCTGTAAAAAGACTGTCTGATATACGGTACTGGTGTATCTGTGACAGGCCAATATCTAGCGGAAAATACTGACTAACTAATACATCAGTCAGGCTGATAAGATGACCATCTGATAGCCTTGAAGTTAACAGTTGTGATAGTAGTGTAGGTCATTTCATCTAACTCTCAAGAAAAAAGTGAACTCTATTTCCCAAAATGTCAAACTATTCCGTTAATACTGGTGTTATCACACATCGACTCACTGCACACCAGATGAACTGAGAGAGGCCTGACTGCATGACTGTTTGGTGACAGCCTAGTTCAAAAGAAGAGAGAATGAAAACTAATCGATACAGCAGTGATGGTTCTTTCTCTGTGAGAGGAGCTTAGAATTGGTGATATTTTATGCCAATTAGTGGGTGACAGTGGGCTGCCCTGATGAACGATGGCCCCTATAACTGGTACACCCAGCACAGTGCTTGAGGGAGCTGAATCAGCAGACTGGAACATACAGCGAAACTAATCTGCTTTGTGAGAGACGGCAGGAGAGGAGAGGGGAGATTACTCTCATTTAGACAGGAGAGGAGCACCTGGTGCCAGGAGAGACGCAGGTGTTCTTCCTGCTGCCTCCGCTGCAGCCCCACAACCCTCCACCCCATAGCCATACATCCCCCCTCGTCCACACACACACGTACGCAGGCGTGTGCACACTCACAAACACACACCACTTGCACTCAACCCTACTCCACTCTCGCCGCACAAAGCTCGGGTGTTGCCTTGACAACCGACCTCAGCCTCATGCTGAACCAATGCCACTTTGTCACAATGCCACTCTTTTCTCTCTGCCAGGAATTTTTTAAAAGGGAAACCATTTAAGGCGATTTAAATACTCTGCTCAACCACACTAAGGTTCTCTTCATGTTGCTACACACTTTATTTAAAATCTTGGTCACAACTATTGAGTTGGTGTCAGTTTCAGACCAAGACTTGTAACAAAGGCATATCCTACAAGCCTGTCTTTGGATCTCACAGTCATCTAAGATTAAAGAGCTACCAAAGAAACTCTGACATTGAACTATATACGCTACACAAGATGTACACATTAGCATAAAACTATAAGGGTTACAATAAAGTTGTGTTACTTCAAAAACTCCAGAGTCAACTTCCTCCCCCTGATTAGTGAGATTTCTCCCATGAACAAACAACAGTTCTTAAAGCACATGTACTTTATCTAAATCCTACTTCACAGTGCCTCCGTCAGCAGCTTTATCACAGAGGAAGGAAAACTGGAGCATTTGCTTGCAAGGATATAAAAACTGACCACAAGCACAAGAATTAGAGTTGTTCTCTAGTTGGAGTTACTGAATGTAATTTCCAAGTGAACTCCACAACCTGAAAACTTGAGACATTTGGCAGCTTGTATATTTTGGCTCAGGCGGTGCACTAAGAAGGGTCTTTTGTGACTGATGCATGAAAATTGGATAGACACTCTCAGACCATGCTGGCAAGCAGCCAACCTGAATGATTATGCAAGATCATCTTACAAAGCAATAACCTGTCCACTTCATTTAAACCACAAATAAACTGAGAATTCTGGAGTGTGGATATTACAAATAAAGACACAGACTGTGGCGAGTGCACACATGCACTGATATAATCCTCCAACCTGCACAAGAACACCATGCATTTACTCTGTCAGGGCACATTTCAGACCTGGAACTGTTACATGGAGGTCACATGTTCATTTAATTTAGAGATTAGTGGTTGCAGTCGTGATGTTAGAGGTGGAAGACAAAGCAACAGGAGATATGGATATCATTTACAGACTGAGATGGAACAGACACGTCTGTGTGAACATGGACAGCAGGTCACTGACACAGGTGAGCACTGATAATGAGAATGTGTTGAGCGTGTGTGTATGTGTGTGTGTGTGTGTGTGTGTGTGTGTTGTACCTGCTCTCGTCCTCGGTCTATCCTGTCCATCAGCTGGTCTCCACTCTGACGCTCCTCATTGAGATTTAACTCCAGCTGAGCAATCCTGTCCTGCAAAACGAAGCCGTACAGTCATTCAGTGTTGCCATCTCAGCTCTCTATGAAAATATGGCCTTCGTTTTGACAAGTGTGGTCTTTTGAAGCATCCAAGTGTCTTTTGGCATTATACAGTCTGCTAAAGACAAAGCCTTTATCAGCAGGGCTTTACTTGGCATCATTATGTACCTCCATGAGCCTGATGTGACGGGATTTGTCCTCTTTAGTGCGGGAGTTTGTCTCAGCCTCCACTTCCAGATCATGGACCTTTTTCTCCAGCGTCTGTTCCCTGAGCACTGCCTCGTCTCGTTCCCTCTGACACTGATGCAGGTCCTCCTCCCGGTGTGACAACTAAAACATAGCGTATTCATTTGCTTTAACAGCTTAAAAATAACAATTTTGTCCTATACACATACTTGGTCTACATCTTTTTACAGAGAATGTTTTCACTCTGGTTCCTAAGCAATGAAGCTGGTCTAGTATGGGTTCAGTGTCTCATTAAAGGACCCTCAGCAGGTTGTAAATACTTCTGCACTAAGTGCGGATTAACCCGAGCCCTCCCGTTGAAAGTTCATCTCCTTGTTCGATATGTCACCTTGATCCTTATCAAGTATTGTT
The DNA here is from genome assembly GCF_022539595.1 of Amphiprion ocellaris. NCBI lineage: Eukaryota > Metazoa > Chordata > Actinopteri > Pomacentridae > Amphiprion > Amphiprion ocellaris. The sequence continues at coordinate 12,944,575 of NC_072766.1, forward strand.
GCTGTGGTGATGACCAACAATTTAGTTGGCGCTCAGAGAAAACATTATAAAGTTCCCCTGAGTGACTAAAGAATTCAGCACAGCTAGTGTTTCCCTCAGAAGCAGAGCCCCCCACAGCTGGAAAACTGCCCCCACTGCTAAAAAAATGCTAAAACAAGGGAAATTCATCATCTGCCCTCATTTCTCACCCACAACAAATATTTGGCCATTACTGCAGAACTGCTATATATTTCATCATGTAAATATTTAGGGCTTTATTTAAGGCATGGCATTGTAGTAAGAATAACTGGATAATCGTGCGTCCTCTCTCAGGACATGAATAGCTATAAGCAAGTTTAGAAATTATTGTCTTAATGAATTTATGCATTAGACGTGGGAAGTGAAAAACGCCCCTTTATGCAGCCTTCATGGTCAAATCTCCCTAAAAAGAGATTTAAATCCATAAGATGTTATAAGGAAACAAAGAGGGGCAAAGCCTAAACTTGTAGCTTTAGTAATGATCTGCCAAGTTCACATGGGTGGAGACTGACAGGACATTGGAGAGCAGCTGGAAAAGTGGATTCACTGGCTCGGTCCAGAGCAATCGGTTTCTCGGGAGAGGTGGAGGAGGAGGATGTGAATCAGCCAGCACAGCTTTCACAACAATGATATCACAGCACTGACATCCTCCTCTTCCTGTGAGCCAGCTGGACAAAGATACATCAGCATGGATGCAGACAGAAAAAAGGAAGAACCTGGATGCTGACCTCATCCTGACATATGAACTGCACTTACTATCACATGACATAAAAGGCCATATCTGGAACATCCAGATCAGCAAATCAGTACAACTGTGTGACAGCAAGTTATGCATGAGAAATGAAGTCTGCAGCTAATAACTCCAGTTTCCAGCGAATAGTTCCTCCCACAGAAGGGATGGTCAGTATTCTTTTTTTCTTTGCAAGGAGGCCTCTTAGGCTAAAAATCACAGCACAGCCTGCCTCTGTTAAAAGGTACCCAGCGGAGCTTTCATTAAAAACAGACACAGCTTTGTTTACAGGGTCACATTTATAGTACTCTGTGTATCCTTAAGGTATAACAAACACGTTTAATGCATTTCCTCCCTCGTAAAACATTAGCAAACCCCTCTTTTTATGTTTGTGAAAACTGCATTGTCTACATCGCTTTGCTTACAGTCACCCTCTTCTCTTCCGTCATTGGCACATTAGCTTTAATAACTTTTGCCTCCCCATGCAATAAAGAGTTATGAGTATTGCTTCTCCCTTTGTGCACAGGACACAAACAATAAAGGGACTGCTGCTGCTCTTATCTGTCTTCTTGTTACTTAGCCACTTTAAATCTCAGAACATATAAATTCACTGAAACAGAGTGCCAGATTCATACTTTCTCAAATGCTTTGGAAAACAGTAATATATAAAACTGCCAATGAAGCATTTTAATCAATTAACTTAGGAACATTACACAGACTGGATAAGTCTCACAAAACTGCAGATGGATGCTAGAGCAGAAGTTCCGAATCCAGAGATGTTTTATGTACTGTTGTCTGCATTTCTCCCTTGATGCTCTGCCCTATTGCTGGATATGCAACATTATATCTCACATCGTCCTGAAGGTTTTCTGCTTTTACTTTGCTACAAAACTGTTTTCTGTGTGGTCACCATAAAGACAATGTCAACCGCCTAACCTCCTTAAATAAATGTTTGATATAGAAATAAAACAACACAAGCCACCTACATTCTAACATGAATTATTCACATCCATCTATCCCTACTTTCAACAAAAACATTCTCCACATTCCAAAGTGCTGACAAGCACAAACTGTTTGACTGAAAACTATGCAGAGGGGTCACACGTTAAGTTTTACTATTATGATGTTACAACCATACATCAAGGGGATTGCAGCAGAAAGCTACGCATTTCTCTTCTAACCCTAACAATGATCACAAACATTCACTTAAATAAAGAGCAGAGGTTTTCTTTGACTTGACTGGGCTACATTCTTTCACTTTAATACTATGCTTGGGGTTTGAAAGGGCAGCGGGGAGCAGAAATACCAAAGCGATGACATCGTTCTCTGAAAGAAGAGAAAGATGTTGGTGGAAGGGTTCAAACTGGTCAAATCAGAACAATGGCTCATCGTCTGCTGCTCTGCATGGGAGGGATAAGTTGGCCTGACTAATGATGGCCTTGATCTGACCACTCTCTCCCCGAAAGCCACGTCAGCCTCCAAATCTGTGTCCTCTCTGAGTACCCATTACGTTAACAGACGCTGCCATAGTTCATGTTACCTCTTCTTGCAGGGTTTTGGTAGTCAGCAGGTACTTCTCCAGCTCCTGCCCTCGCTCCTTCAGGAGCCTCTGCAGCTCCGTCAGCTCCCGACGGTTCTTCTCCTTATAAATATCAATCTGCTGTTGGAGCTCCAGAGTAGACGACTGCGACGCATCCACAATATCATTCATCTGTCCGGTGGGAGAGACAAACAAGGCAAAACAATGAAAATGATGATAATGATGTGGCTCAGAAACAGGTTTGGTTTGATGGTATTTTATTAAGTCTAAATACTGCATCAACTTTGCATATCAAGCTGGAACCCTTTTCAACTACACACTATAATCTGAAATCTTACTTTCATTATTTGATTTTGATGAAGATTCTTTAGTCTAGCTTGAACCTGAAAATGCTTTTCTTTTCTGTAACCATTTTCTCATCTTAAAAATCTCACTTTGATCAAGCATTTGGTTCTGCACTCATTGGAGAAATTAATATTTAAGAACTTAATTCTTTGCTTAACAAAAGATGATGTTTGGCCACAAAATGCATTTGAATCCCAGATTGATGACTGACTATGCTGTGCAACTTGGAAACAGACCCAAACTTGAAGACAACCATCTGAGATAAGCTCTATTTATGTGGTTATTACTGGGATGGACGTTGCTGTGCTAAAGTATACTCACCTCCTTCTGAAGTTTCTCCACTGTACGGTCCAGCAGCCTCCTCTCATCCTCTATGTCATTCTTCATGTTCTTGAACTGCTCCTTCTGAGTCTTCTCCTCCTGTAACCTCTCCTCCAACTCCTTGTGGTCGCTGCTCAGTTTGGTCAAGTTCCTCTGTAGATGTATACAGAAATAACAGTTTCAGGCTCTGTGGTCATTTCTCTACATGGAATGTAGAGCAGTGCTGTTAATCTTACCTGCACATCCTCCAGCCGGATGGTCAGCGCTCGGTTGGCCCGTGACATCTCCTCTTCTTGCTCTTTAATTTCAGCCAAAGACTCTTCGAGCTGCTTTTTCTCTCTCTGTAGAGTAGACATTGCGACACATAATACTTTAATACGGTGTAATGTCAAAGCGGCAACAATAAAAAAAAACTTGCATCAGTGGCAGTTCTGTGACTAACGCAGTCTTTGTACTTTTTGGCTCCTCACCTCAAGTCGGCCAGCTTTATCTCCCAGTCTGCTCTCCTGTAGCTTGGCCTCATCGATGATTCGGTTGAGTTTGGCCACTTCATTTTCCAGCTCCTGCGTCCTCCTGCGCAGTCGCTCGGCTTCTTTAGTCAGCCGTCCTGCTTGGCCCTCCGCTGCTCCCTTGGCTGCCTCCACTTCAGCCTTCTCTCGGACCACTGCTGCACCACTCTGCAGATCAGAACAAGACACGAGGCTTCAGTTAAAAGGAAGCAGGAGTCTGTGACACTCAACGGAGTGTGGAACAATGATGCATGATGGAACATTTGAGACGATCTCAAACACCTCATATAACAAAAGCTATTTGTAGAGCTCAGTTTCTCACTGAACATTTGTTGCTGTGGACACACAGAATAACAATGCCTTCCTGTAATTCTCTCACACTTCATAATAAACCACAATTGAAGGCAACTAAATCTGAGTTTTCATTGGGGTCTGTTGATTGATATCAAGGCTGACCTGCTAGTCAGATGTGGTACTGTGTCCACTACTTATTCTGAAATATGTAGATATTATTACAGGTTGTTAAACGGTGTTAGTCTGCACCTGTGGCAGGTCAGTGGCAGAGTTAAGGAACAGCCCTGTAAGTCTATGAATGAAAACTCTGCCTAAATGCGCCACACCAGAGAGAAACAACAGGAGATGGAAAATGACAACTGACAAGAAGCACACGACAAGGAAAATGTTTCAGTAGCAACGACACCCTTCTGGTAAATTACAGCATCAGTAGGCAACAGATTTGCAGAGAGCTACTTGGCAACAAGACTTTTGTGGCAGCAAGATGGAATGATCCAAAACTGGTTTGACAGTTTATCTCAGTTCACGGAGCTATGCGCACATGTACAGTGTGGATGCAGAGAAACAACAGAGAGCATCTGCAGAACCTATAGTTACTGTTTCACTATGTGACAGCTGAAAGGTGAAATATTAAATCAAACAAATGCTCAAGGTGTGGAAAAGTGTCAAAGGGTTGATAAAGTTCAATGCTGACTTTCTGCACAGGCAGGATATTCATTGTTTTGCATCACATACATTGCTGCTATCTAAGTGTGACACTACATACGTGTGTGTGTGTGTGTGTGTGTCTGTACAAAAGCATGAAAGCACACACGCCCTTCTGCCTTAAGGAACCAACTGATTGAAGTGTAAATCAGCTGGTGACACACTCATGAAAGGTAGCAGAAAAAAAACATCAAAACAAACAGTGGAACTACAAACTGCTTTGTTGTAATAACCCAGACCACAAACAATTTACTGCTAAATAACACTGTAATAATCAGTATGAGGAAATATGTTAAGAACTGGCATGTCGAAAAAACTGTGACAAGAAACTCAGCTTTTTGATGGTGGTAGCTTATTCATGCAAATGTCAAATTTGTTTCGGCTGGAATCTAAAGTCTACAACCTTTCACCCCTTACTGCCCTTTTGTGACTAATGTACAAGGCACTTGTTGGTCAGCGTTTCTTGTCGTCACTGTGCACGAACAGAGGCACCACCTGTACCAGAAAGGTGACAGGTGCCTCCCTGCTTCACTGCTGGCGGGCCAGTCAGACCTGTTTCCCTGTCACTTCAGAGCCGCCCTCATCAACGCCTCACTGGGTCATTTAGTTTGGTTAAAGGAGCAAGAACCAGACTCAGGACTGAGCTAACATTGTCTCAACGGTCACGATCCGCCAAGCAAATAAAAATGAGTAACAGACAGCAAGCACACAAACAAATTCAGCCTTTTGAATTAATAACCTAAAACCAAAAAAAAAAGACTGTAGTTCAAGTCTTCAGCATCACAAAATGTAGTCTCCAGAATTGCCCTCAAGTTGAATTGACATCTCTCTCAACAAAATCTGATGTTAGAGCTGCTGTCCTCATTAAACTCTGTTAAAGTTTTAGCTGGCTATACTGAGTAAATAAATTTGGGGGATTCTGGATAAATGGATCTTTTTGGGCCCTGATGATCTGATGTGTTGTGTCACACAGCTTCTTCATGTTGCTTTGAAAACTCATATATTAAAATGTTTGTTGTCAAATCTTCTCTATGGATTGGAAGTTGTGTTCAGTGTGAAAACTAAAAAAGAAAAGAAAAAGGGGTTGTGCAGGATGTAGGGCTAAACACAGCTTCCACTACAATAATAAAGCATTGACAGTATATGTCAGGATTGTGCCAGTGCTCCATTTTAACAACATGCTGAACATAACAAGTTGAGCCCCAACACTTGTGCTCCTGTCCCACTTCCCACACTGGGTCACATGTGTTAAAAACATGAGCAAAGCCACCCAGCCAGAAAGAAAGAGGCCCTGCTGCTGTCCGTGAGAAGAAGCAGGATTAGACTCAGTGATGTGAGCCCCGTTTTTATTAAGACTTTCCCTTTTGTAACATTAATGTGTTTTGATCTGATACATTTATTACATTACATCACTACTGTGTCAATGCTACTCATGGAAAGAGAAAGACATACATGGAAATTTCTTATAACACTTCACTAACTAGATTCTTTTCTGATTCACTGCTACAAAGAGTTAATCATTCTCTAAATGTATTAAAGCCTTATTAAAGTTTACCTAACAATCACTGATGGATTAGTCCTAATAAAACACAAACTTATCAGCTATTAGACAATGATTTGTTTAATTTGTCTATTCAATACAGTTCTTTTTCACCTTCACAAAAACACAGACAAGATGAGCTGGCTTCAGTGTATTAGTACAATTCCACGGAAGAATATATGCTAATATCATACTGCTCAAGCTTTTTTTCCCATCTAAACTCAAAGTTTGACTTAGGTCCTCATGTGTACTCAAACTGTTTATCTAAAGTTGCACATTAACTAACTTTGTTCAGTCTTTGAAGTACAGCATGAATGCTGAAGTCAAGTGCATGATCTGAGTTGTGTGCTGTGGTGAAATCTTGGCTCTCTCGGTTATTCCCAATGAATCTGGGCACTGCAACAAACCTGCATGTAAAATCCACCAACGACCTCTGTGTCACTCATTTTTCTTCCTTCATTCTGTATTTCTGAGTAACTTCTATAAATGTCAGATGAAAGATTACTCTCTGCATCAGCCAATAGATTCAAATTCAAAAGCACAGCAAACATTATTATCTACAGACACCATTATATAAACATTTGAGCTACATGTAACAAAGTCCAAATGCAGCTCTGAGAGATCCATAATTCAGTAAAGGTGTGATGTAGTATTTTTAAATACCACTCAGAATTGCTGTAAAAAAAAAAGTGGTTTCTTCCAATTAAGACATTTTCCATAGTGCCAGCTGCTAATATTTCCTCAATTCTCTTCCCTCTCTATTCCTGATGTTGCACTGAATGTGTTCTGCTTTGCTTTTCTTTTTTTTAAAAAGAAAAATATGTTGGAGGTATTTTTCCATATGTCCCCACTCCACCATCTGGCACGTCTGCAAGAACATGTTCACAAAACCCAACAGAACACAAAACGACAAACAGAGCAGAGGCTGCCAATATACCTGGTAATGGTTTGCTTCCACTTATAGCACCTTTCAAACAGCAATGATAATTTACTAAAGTTATAATATCTTGAATAAGTACAAATACTTTGGAGCCCTTTTCAAAACAATTCCATACTTAGTATTTAAATTTAAACAATAAACTTCACCGCCAACCTCTGCAGAAATGACTATGGATTTAGCGTAGGAATGTTTCAGTATCTACAGCGTTCCTGTGCCTCTCCACTATGAAGAAGAGTGGATTGGAGTAATCGCCAAAACTCTTTAGTTTCTCTATCATTAGTTGGCTTCTCAGTGTAACAGCTGAGTTCTCAGTATAACATGTCAGCATCTTTTGCCTTCAGGACTTCAGTCTGAACAAAAAGTGTAGAGCTTTTCAAAAAAACTAAAATATATAGGGAAGGCAATAACACGCCTTTTAACTCTTCTATCCTCTGTCAGTACACAAATCAACAGAATGTGAGTGTCTGACAAGCGTTTTGTGTTCATTGGCCTGTCACTTGTTTACTAGTTGGATGGCGAGAGACAGAATGAAGTCACTGATCCTGTTTTTCCCTTCCATTTTTGACAACCGAAGTGTGGTCTTGTGTCAATGAAAAATGCCTTTGTCGCCTTTGGCAAAGGAGAAGCTAAAATTCCACACACAGCTTAAAACTGTTCAAGGTCATGCAGACCACAGGTCCAAATTTCCTATATCAGATTATCTACCCTCATATCAGGAAACGAAATATAAAAACTTCTTTGGCAGTGCTTTGATTTGCTTTGCCAGCACAAAGTATGTGTTACAAATACATACAACAGGTTCTCTCATTAAAATAAGGCACCTAGACCTGAGGATGTCTGAAACAGAAGGCCTGTCACAGGCTGAAAGGCAGTATTGAAGTAGAAATTAAAACGTGACAGCTGAGAAGCATTGGCGTCCCTTTGGTCAAAGGAGTAATCAAATCTTGTCTTGTCCTCAGAGAAATGGAAACAGAAAGCAGCTTTTAAAAGAGTCACTGTGCAAAGCCCAACTTCACATTTGCAGGGGTATAATGGAATTACAGGGATCAGGGAAGCTGTGACCATACAAAAGAGACACTGGTGTGGCTTACTTAAAGAAATAATGAAGAGTGAATTTAAGACAATTATTTTCTCAAATATTTTTTGAGCCTAAATCCTCCCCTTGATTTGTTCTACTTTTTGAAATCACTCTTTGTAGTCGACTATGACCACAGCTACAACTGTCACATAAACAAGTCTGATTGAAAGACGTGAAAATATTTTAATGTGCCAGCCTTCATCAGAGAAAAAGGTAAACATGTAATACTGAATCTGAAACACTTTGGACCAGAGGCTTAGTAGGGTCTTGAAAAGCCCAGTTTCATTCTCTGTCTGTCAGAATCTTTTAACATCCCAAAAACATGGACTATGATATTAGAAAACTTTATGTTTATTTTACTCTTCTGTTTCTGCAAAATGTTAGGCAAAGATCTGTGAAATCATTCATGTCTACAGTGGATCAGTGGATCATGCAATGTGACGCTACCAGACGAACCACTCCTTAAAAATAATTACATAGCTTACACCGCCTTACTGAATTTGAGAATGATATTTGAGAGTGGCTCAAACTAAATTACAAGCCTCACAGTGGCAATTAAATAAAGCATTACCATACTGGCCAAAATATGAACCACTTTCCAGGGCAAAGAACTGAAGGTTTGAAGAAACCTGTGAGTGTGAGAAGAAACACCTAAAATACACATCCCACACTGCAGTTCAAGTCTGAAAACTACCAGTGTAAACATAGAGACCTCTGCCCACACTCCAATTTAAAATCACATCTAGCTGGCATAAATTTAAATACAAGACAACAAATGTTCCAAAACAGACTCAGATTAAATTTTTCATGGTCAGACTAAACACAAATAGAAATGTGACGTATGGCTGAACAACTGATAGATTCTAAACCAAATGTGAAATGATGCATAAGCAAATTGCAAAGAATGCAATTGAGAATATACATTATGCAGGATGTCTAACCTGCAGTTCCCAAATGTGAACCGTGTGAAGAATGAATAATTGTCTACATCGTCACAAGAAAACACACGGACACAAGTTTTGAAATGTAACCACTCACTCCAAGTGTTCTCAGACGCTTCAACAGGAGATGTGTGTTTAACTTGATTCCAGCAAGTTGCTTTGGCAGATTAGTCTCCCACCACATTTGGGCTCACAGGCAATGAAGCAAAGAAACAAATACAAAAATCCAGGCCACTGCTTGGTTTTACACGAGTCTGACCCTCATGTGGCTGTGCAGCATTTTTCGAAACACTTTCTGAAAGAACTGCTGGATATTTAGTTTCTGTTTTTAAAGAATGCTTAAAGTCATCAGTTCTAAAGTTATCAGCACAGCTATTTGAAGACCCAGAAGAAGTAATATTCCAACAAGGATAAACTGCTCATTCCGTGCCGTCTCTGTCAAGATAATCATTTCCTTCCTCACCCGCTGTAGTGCGTCTCATTCCTCCTCTTTCCAGTCGCCTGGTAAATCAACTCCTAAAGCTATGCTGAGAAATATACTGCTATCATCAAACACACAGACTCATGCTGGAGCCTTTACTTTCAAAACACGCCTGAGGGGGAACTCTTCTCGGAGCTATGTAAGTTTGATGATCAGACAGAGAGACTTCAGTTCACACACTGGCAGAGATTACTTGAGAAGCAGGCTGAGATAGGCTCCAGAATGGCACAGGCCAGAAAATGACCCGCATTTAGGTGAGCAGCGGATCACTGTGGAGTCTTGTGTGGAAACTGTGGAGTTAGGAAATGAAAACATATAGCATTTGGGATTGAGGTTATAGATGAGTGTGAGATAACAATGTGGCTGTGTTACACACTGTGGCTTGGGGCTACAGGTGAAACATAACAAGAGCTGGAAATGATGTGATAAGCACAAGGCTCTGTCTTTATAGTTAGCAAAGGCTGAGACCTATTAAAGCCTCTAACACTGAGAGTCCGGAGCGCTGCAGAGATGGAGATGCAACTGCAGCACCCTGAAGAGGCATAAATGAAAAGATCTGAGCCTCTCCCGCAGGTCGGAGGGGGTACACTGTAACAGAGCTGGAGCTGAGTAAAGGAGGAGGTCTACAGGGTGCACATTCTCCACTGTGACCCTGGCATTCCTAGAAACGAACCCTCGTCTCTGCTCACTGCACCTCATCTGTCCACGTTTTTCACATACTAGCACATGCTGACACAAAAGACCAAGTGCAATTCAGAAATGAGCAGATGTCTTTTGTTACAAAACATTAGGAACCTCGCTAAGTAGTACTTGTTAAAATAAGCAAAGTCTAATCTTCTCAAAACAGTATGACTAAGATTTTTCAACCTAGATAAAATTCCACAGATTTCAGCTCATCAAAAACACAATGCAGCTTTCAAGTTAAGACACAAAACAGGCCCCCCGTTCCTTTCATGGGGGTCAGCCTCGCATCCCCTTTCCTACAGCATACTGACCCACTTATTCAGCATGTCCCAACCCCCGCTGCTATTATTGTGTGAAACAAACTCATCATTCATCATTGACTAAGGTCCACAATTACCCCCGCTCTTTCAGGGCAGAGAAAGGAGAGGGGACACGACGCGACTCAGGAACGGCAGCTCATTAGATTAGTGATGGCTTGCCACTGCAATTAACTAGTATACAGAGCAATTTAGTGCTCCACTTTCCAGCATTCTGGCCCGCATGGGCAGTTCTGGTCACCGCAAATGTCGGGGCTGCACAAAGAAGGAGGCGGCACTTTGGTTTGAGATGGGGCCTGGAAATAAAGAGATGCACACTTCACTCTGGCACTTTTTTCCCCATCTGACATCCTGACACAAAACAGAAATGTACATGTGAAAATAGGCAGGTATCTATTGTGCAAATTCGGTTTTGGCAATCATGCCTAACACACAGTGCATTTCTATTACACTAATAATATGAGATACTATGTTTTCAAAGTGCATTTTTTGTAAATGATTTCATTCATGTTCTCTTTACACAGTAACTAATTAGATCTTAAAGGCCATTTGCACACGAATAGATGTAAATGCAGCCCAATGTGTGGATAAATATGAGTTACTGTTTCTGCAAAGTAACTACAAATGTGTCACAAAGTCTAACCTTAGAAAAAAAAGATAAATTCAAGGACAAACAGGAAAGGCTTCAACAAGTGAGAACTCTTGCATCTTAAAAGAGAAACAAACAATGCACTTCATCTTGCCAAGTGTTTACAAAGCCCCGAGGGTAAACCCCTGATGACACACTCCCTCAGGGGAGCAGTGCCTCTGTTAAAAAAAGGAAATGCTCTCATACACTTTTGCTGCAGAGCTGCTGTGGACCCCCACCGGTCCTGCAGGAAGTCGAGAACAAGGACAATTTCCACTCTTTGAGACAAACAGGACACACGTGAGTCACACAGCAACCTACTGACAACAATGTGTCTTCAATCCGCTCAGTGTGGCGTCTCCTGCAAAGCACTGCTGCTCGTCTTATTTTACTCAACTTCCTCCATAGATGAAAAAACAGCTGACAAACCCTCTTTGCTCAAAAGAAAACACACTTTTAATCATTCGCGTTTAAATTATGGCTTGTCCATCTCTGGTATGATTCTCCTAGTGGTGCTGAGAAGCACACATATTATTCAAGTAGATTTCTAAATGTGGATGTGTGCAGCTTTCCAGAAGTTAGTTTTTTTTTTTACCAACAACAATGCTGACAAAGCTTGCTACTAAGCTACAGTTGTGACATTCTTGTAAGGCAACAATTTCATATACAAATAAATGTCTCAAAATTGTGTTATTAAATCTCATTCTTCCAGTAAGAAGTTCCTTCCACAGAGGATGAAGCTAAGATAAATAAAAACACCTCCACACTTGACTGGTGAGAAAGATTTCCCATGAAAAATGTTGACGAGCTACATGAGACTACTACATAGTGTTTTGTTTTCATTTTGTTAAAGAATGTGACCTCAACCCTAGCTCAATTTCCACTTCATTTCAAAGAACATCCAACAGCACATTGCTTGGGTTGTGCAATCACATCACCATTAAAAAGTGGGACTTTGAAACACTGAATATAAATACAAGCCTTACTGCCACGCACAAAACCATCTGCTTATCACTTCTAAAATCTATCCCTGAACAAGCAGAACTGGAATTAAAATAATTAGATATCAAAGTCTACGCTACGTCAGCGATAGCTGCCAAGTCATCTTTCAACATATAAATACGGCTGCTACTGAAGCATCAAACTTGGGAAACTATTATTTGCTGACATAAACTAAGGAGTAGTAATAGTAGTAAGCAGTGGAGACAGCAAATGAAACAAGGCTTCGTTGCCTCATTTTTCTTCAAATTTCTTTCCAAAGTCATACAAATTTAAAGGGTTAAGATCGTCTCCAACGTGTCCAAACATGTGTCCAATCCAGTGTCTCAATATGTTTGATACAGATGTGAAACGTGAAAAAAGTAAAGTCACAAATTTCTGGTGACGAATATATGGCAACAACCTACAATCTGAAACACACACGGATACACTTCCCCTCAATGCTGTGCTTATCTCCACACTTCACTGTTTCTGGGATGGGGGAGGTGAGAGAAAAGGAAACGAGGAGGAGGGAATGCAGGGAGTCAAGGCTGATTACCTGCTTCGTCTCCTCTAAAGATGTCTGCAGCCGGCTGATCTCCTTCTCATACTGCTCCTTCATCTTGTCCACCTCCTGATCATGAGCAGCCACTTCCTCCTTCAACGCTCCTTTCAGAGCTGTTAGCTCCCTTTCTCGCCTCCTCAGCACCTCCTCCTGCTCCTCCTTGGCCAGGAGAACTTCTTGCATCTCCACCTTCAGCTGCATCATGTCCTGTGGAAAAAGAAGACAATTCAGAAACAGTTTTCGTAAAAACAGTCTGTTGCTGACCTGCTTAGTTAGACAAGACCCTAATGTTTTCCTATATCTTTAGTGAAACAGAGTTTTCTCGCTTTGTAAAATTTGTAATGGTGGAGCTAAAGACAAAACAGGATTTTTTTTTTTTTTGCTTTCTACAATGACCACTGTGGTTTACCGCCAAAATCATGTCTTTCTCTCCATCAGCAGTTGTCTTCTTGGCTGAGTCGAGCTCGTCGTGCATCTCTGACAGCTGATCCTGCAGGTCTCTGATCTCTGTCTGGTACTGCTCCCTCTCCATCTTCACCTGGAAAAGCCTGACAGACCACACATGTCACAACATGGTACAGGTGTTATACATACGTTATACATACTGTATAGATATGCACATACACACCCGCCCACCTGTCTTTTAATTCGCACATACAAATAGCAGCACCTGTGCTGGGGCCAAATGTGAGGCCTACTGAGCACAGAGGTCAAAGCGAATAGCTGAGTGATGGAAAACCAATAAGGTCTAAACTGGTTCTACATGGCAACACTGAGAGGGTGGCTGATAAGTGATGTGAGACACCTCAAACAATTCACCACACAATAAAGAAGACTTAAAAAAAACATCCGCTCCTGTTGGAAGAATTGACTAAAAAAATAAGTGAATGGTTTCAGCCCGGGCCAACTAACTGTAATATCCCTGGTTCAATTACAGCCATTGTTCAGACTCAAAAGCTAAAATTTGTTTAGTATTGTTCATCCTGAAAAACACAATTAAACTGAGAAATACAAAGAGAAGATCTTGGATTCAAATAACAAAAACTTAATTCAAAATAAAGGCTCTTTTACTGAAAGAGATAGACATAAAAGAGCACTGTATACAATAGCATGGAAATCCACAGAAAGTATTGCAGAAAACTCAAACGATCTATAGCTCAAAGAATGGCAGTTTTCCTCTATTCTCATCTGAAACATGCAGAACCCCAGAACAACACAAATAGTCACAAAACTCTGTAAGTCAGTTCAGTTCAGTGATACGTAAAGGAGCAGAAATTAAGTGGTACAGTTCTTGCTGTCAGAATGATTAATAAATCAATCACCTAACAATAACATGAAGGTGAAAGATAAACCTAACAAACCAGAGGAGACACAATGAGCTTTATAATAAGACAGAAACTGACATGGCAACCACTTCACTAACTATTAACGGTGTGAGTTGTTTCATCAACAGACATCCTACACTACTGCTGAAATATCTTACTTTTGATACACAAGATCTTCATCTGAGACAAGGAGCTTCATCTGATAGCATGAACTGCCGGAGGTTCCTGCTTTCATCTCTTTGTTCCCAGCTTCTTCGGTGCAGGCTTTCCAACTAATCACTAGCGATCAATAGCGGACCAACAAGAATATGATCTATGAACAATTTCTTTCTATGTTCCAGTTGCAGTAAAACTGATATGAATATACCAGTAGAAGGAAATGAACTTGTTTCACCTTTAAGCCACCCAGCCCTAGCCCAGTGTAAGAGAAGCAAAAATAAATAAAAAAATAAATAAAAAGACTGACAAAACTGTCAACACAACATTCTGGAAATAAATGAGTAAGATGGTCATCTATGCTGATCATTATTAGCCTGTTTCTGTCACTTTGCACTTACTCTTCCACTGTGGTCTGGAGGTCGGCCTCTGCTTTGGCTAGTTTTTCCCTCAGACGCTTGCATTCCTCCATGCTTCGCTGTAGCTCCTGCTGCAGGTCTTTTAGACCTGCTGCTGTCTCTTTGTCAGCTTGGTTCTTCTGGTGATCAAATGTATAAAATATATTAATGTTGACATTTAAATACATCTGTCATTCGAATTGATTTATATGCTAACCTTCAGTTATTTTAAAATGTCGTTAGCAAAGGGAAACTCTAATTACAAGGAAAAACAGCATGTGCCCAAAATCAGTCACAACATTAAAACCACTGCTGAGTGAGTGTGACGGTAGCGGCCACCCTCAACCAGACCATACAACCAACCACACTAAAAACATTGCTGGGGAAAAGTTTGAGGAGCAGAGCAAAGAGCTCAAAGAATCGGCCCAGATCCTAACCTGATCAAGCACCCATTTGATGCGCTGTTACAAGTCTAATCCACACAAGCCCCACCCAGCAGCTCACAGGACCCAAAGGATCCACAACCAACGTCTCTTTGCCAGACAACACAGGACACCTTCAGAGGTTCTGTGTCTCTGCCCTCACAGGGACAGAACTCTTCTAGCAACACAAGGGGTGGCCTACATGATATTAGGTGTATTTCATTTTAATGTTGTGGTTGACAGGTATAAGGTGCACATGTTGTAATAATGATTTCAAAACTTTTTCACCCAGAAGTAAATGACTTCCTAATACTTTAGGTTGTTCAGCATTTTTACATCTTGAATTCCTACTCACTTAATAGGAGAACAGAATTATAGCATGCCATTGTGTTAAGCCTTGCCATCTCTGCATCCAAATACTAGTCTCAAAATATCTCTTTAAATTCAACAAGTTGAACTGTAATCCTTTAAAGCTCCTTTCCAACCAAACCCTTGATTAAAGGATATTGTCAAACAACAAGTTCAGCAATAAACTGACATGCCAACATAAACAGGCTGGTGTCAGTGGCACAACAGTGGTTAGACTATTGTTACCGTGGTTTGTTCCTCCAGTTCTTTCTTCAGTGCGGCCATTTCTTTCTCAAGTTCAGTGTTTTGCTCCTGCAGAGCTTTGGTCTGTGCGGCAAAGTCCAAGGACTGACAGAAGAAAACTCATTATGAATAAAAATACAAGCTAAATATTTGGACTGTTGCATAAAATTCAAATAAAAGGGGCTTTGAAATCATAGTTTTTAACTATCAAAAAACCTGTTGGGTTTTATTTTTAGAAGCCAAAACCCAAGCACACATTTTTCACATCCATTTACTGATAGACAGAGCATGAAAAAATTAAACTGTACTTTCACCACATCTATGATTTGAATATAAAAAAAACATGTTCAGATGCCCTTTAGACATGTAGTTGGACTATCACAGCCAGAATAGACTACATTGTAATTATGTACCACTATGTCCACAATTTAAATTATATAACATTATCTTACTTTGTTGTCGCCTTGTGCACTCGCTGTGGCCCGAGACTTCAGTGTCTGTATTTTCTCGAAGACAAGGTTGACCTTTCTCTTTGTCGTCTCATCATTATCATTGCTGCTGCAGACAAACACAAACAGTAATTTAACACACTGGCTATCAAAAGGTTTTTTAAAAAAAAAACTTATTTCAGTGTTTTGGGGATCAGGAATTAATTCCAGACTGCTCTGGGAACAGAGTAGCTCATTCCCAGCTTAGAAGGGGTCAGGAAGGATCAGGCTGCTTTGATGTGTCACCTCACAGCACAAACAGCTTCATTACACACAGCCAATAAACTGCGAGACGCATGAGCACTAAACATAGGGTGACGTTTGCTGTACACTGGGACTGCTGCAGAACCTCATTGCATCACCTGGTACATTAGTAGGAATCAGAGCTAAAAATACTGCAGCAAGATTTTCAAATGCATTCAGATTTTTATTGATGTTTGTTTATAGAATTAACTCCTGGAACAAAAACGTATTTTTTAAAGAAGCTTGGATTCACAGTACATAGTCACAAAATCAGTCGCACCCAGAAATGTTCTACCTCAGGCCCATTGTATCCGATTTTAACATTGTATGAAAAACAAACTAACCCTACTATTCTGGTCAGTAAAAAATAAACAAAATACTTTCATACAAACGTTTTCTGAGACAAAGCAGCTTTGTCTTTAGTGTTAAACAATGGTTATTTCTGAGTTTACAAACAGACGTCTGAAAGCTCAAACATGATTTTCTCAACTCGGTGTGTGACAACATCAGAATCAAGAAAATTGGAGTTTCACCACTTTCACATAAGAGCATCAATAAATTACAAGGCTGACACAGAAACCCAAACCCTCAAACCTCCTCTCTCCTCATACAGATGATTTTCATTAAACCTCTATAACCCCTGCCGGTGAATGTTTGTCTTCTAGGCCTTGGGAATGTAGCTCAGTTTCAGCCCCTGCACTTCCATCTGTGTTTCCTTTCCTTTGTCCTGTGACTCCTGACCTGTGGCCCGACACACCCAAACAGTTTCCTGTTCTCTTTCTACAATACCCCAAGCCTGTAACACATGCAAAAACTGTAGGAACCTGCAAACTCTTTCTCAGTCTAAAATCACAATGCAGTTGTTCCAAGGGGAAAGCTCAACTGTTTAATTAAAACTCTCTCAAAAAACAATCAATAATTTCCCTGCGAAGACTGACTGCACAGTATGCTTATGACACCCTATGTGGCTGCTTTAACACCTAAACTGAACCTAATCTTTTAACCCGACATGCCTCTCCAAGACAGGCTGTGAGGGTCTGATTACAGAAATAAACAGAACGTTTTCCCGTCGTTTCACACCACACCAAACAGAAAGTGGAGTGAGAAAGTGGGATTTTGCAAGAAAACAAATTCCAGACAACTGGATCACTCACAGCCTGGATGGGAGGGTAAGAAGAGCACATTCCTTTACTTTTATCACAAACAGCCCAGCTCAGATAAAAAAAAAAAGAAAAAAAAATGATGTGCTTCCACAGAACCGTTTCTTCCCTCGTGATGCATTGCTTTATGGTGTTGAATCACAACATTTGGTCACATTTTTTTAGGAATATGAGCGAATAAACACACTGATAAGAACAGAAACATCCAGAGAACTCACCCATCCTTAAGGTAATTGAACAAAATTTGTTTTGCTGTCTCTTCATGTGTTTGTTGTGAAAGCTCCTGCTGACCTTTCAGGAGATCGGGTGTCACCTGGATAAGACAGAAAATGAGAGGTAATTAAAAGAAGAAGGAAAAAAGTGTTCTTCTCTCACAGATCCTCATTTTGGTAAGACTATACAACCACCATTCCATAAAAATGAAAACATTTAAATTTAAAGACAAAAGTTAAAATAAACACATGCTACAGCACACATATCTGGTTGTTACCTGAACATCTGCTTCTGTACCAGCTTTTTTATCTGTGGTGGAAGCAGGCTTTGATAGCGATGCTGACAGTGATGTTGCGGAAACTCTTCCAGCTGAAGAGGCACTTTCCTCACTCTCTCTACTCTTAAATGGTAGTGAAGAGATGCGAGTCTGTGGCTTTTTGTAACCCTGTATGGAGCCTACGCCTTTAGAGATGGTGTTCTGAGGGGACCCAGGTGCACTAGTGGCCCGAGATGAAGCCCTTGAATCAGCCTTACCATCTACAGCCATGAGCCAGGAGTCCTTACTGCTGGCTGTTTTCTGCAGCCGTAGCTGTGAAGGCCGCAGGACGTGCTCCATTGATGTGCCTCTCTGACAGCTAAACTCAACGTGGTCAGGGTCACCTCGCAGGCCGAGGGCACTATCCACGCTGCGTGAGCGCTTCCTGTCCTCTGGATTGATCCTGTTTCTGCGCCCTGCCCTGCCCCTGCGCTGATGACTGCCATCTTTGCCGTCAAACTTCTCAATGAGTTCATCAACACCAGGAATGGAGCCTGTGTCAATGTCTCTGCCAGAACCGGGGAGGAAAGGGATGTAGCGGCGGTTCTCATGGCGATTTATGGTGTCTGCATACAGGGCCTCCATCTGTTCATCCAGCAGAGGTTTACAAGTGGAAGGTGAGGAGGAGTGACGGGAGCGTGACGAGGATTCAAGAACTGGTCCACTGGAGTCAGTCCTGCGTAGGGGAAGGACATCAGGCTCTCGACGGCTGCGCTCAAGGCTGGAGTTGGCACTGCTCATAGAACTGGGGGATCTGCAGGGTGTCTTACTCTGCTCACTTGTGGGACTGGACACAGTGGACGGTGGAGGCTGGGAGGGAGCCACTGGTTGATGCTGAGTTTTAGAGCTCAGCTTTGACTGAGGTGGATTCAGGTTGGTAAGATAAGGTTTGGACTGTGGCTGAGCCAGCTGTGACTGCGGCCTGGTTTGAGGCTGAGCTAGCTGGGATGGAGGCAAAGACTGAGGTCTTGGCTTAGGAAGGACTTTCTCACTCAGGCTCTGGGATGGATGTTGCCTTTTCTCTTGCTGCGCCGCATCTTTTTTCCGGTCCAGGCTTGATGACCTGGTGTGGGATGGTGCAGATAAAGCAGATCTGGAAGAGGAACTGTGGTTCCCAGGCTCAGACACAGGTGGAGTCCTGGAAGGCAGGCTGCGGAAACCTTCGAGGTTGAGGGAGTTGGACTCTGGATCATAGGGCTGCAGAATCTCAGGGTGCTTCTGAAAGTTCAGAAGGTTGGATGGTTTCTTTCCTTGTGATTCTGTGACACCATTTTGAGGAACAGTGTGGTGCATCATCTTTTGAGACCTGTACTCCATGAAGGGGCTGTTGGATCCAGCCTCTTTGCCTCCTCTGAAATCATACTCCTGGTAGTTCTCAATAAAAGAGCCTTCTGTGTCGATGTACCCATTGCTGCTAGGGTCGATGTAAGATTGAGGACCTCTGTCCTGGTTGTTGAGAACAACATAGGGGTGTCCATCTATACCCTGGACTCGGATGCTGAGACCATATGAGCCGGCACCATTACTATGGGGCCTGGTGGGGCGGGACAGCTGAGTGTATCCCCGCTGTGGTCCGCTGTTAGGAATGCCAGTCACTCTGTACGACTCCATCAGGAATGCAGAAGGAAAATAAATCCCTCTCCGTGGATCAGGCGGCCCACCTCTGCAAGCAAAGATTTAGACAGGCCGGATTAGTCAGAGATGAGACACTACGTAATTGAATAAGTTCAACAAATGTTTCTGAGTTCTAAACTCAGACAATAATGAAACAGTAATACCTCGCTTCATTTAACTATGTTCGCTTTCATTTTCTTTTCTTATTTTGCATTGTTAATGCTCTGTTTTCTCTCCACATTGGCCTGTTTTGTCAGACTGCTCAACTCATGCGCTCTGGCCAAATGCAGATAGAGACAATGAGCTCCCTGTGTTGCCGGTAACATCTCAGAAGCCATAATATCTCTCAAAATATGAGTCAACACCTGCCACATTCTTTTTAACAGCATAAATGACCAGGTACTGTTTAGAAAGGTCTTACAGGTTTGTGACTAACAGGTATAATATAACAAAATGACTGTTTGCAATGTATGACAAGAAAAACAGGTTAAGAGAAAGGTATTAACAGAAAGATAATACTTTGACAAGTCAGTGTAACCTGTGAATAATCTCTGAGCTGTCATCTTTAGATGACTTTAGAGGGTGTATGGCTTTCAACAACTATGTTAATCCTTGTAAATGACAATTTACAATTGTAATTGTAGCCCACACTTATGGGAAATGCTACAAAAATTGGGTCACAAAATGTTGTAGTGCACCACATTCATAAAAACTGCAGGTCTGTCAAAGCTGACAGATTTGCAGCCAGATTGTAAGAACACAGCTTGAAACACACATAAAACTGTGTACAAATATTAAAGTGAGGTGCTCAGTGTTCTTCAGACAGGTTTATGCCTGGGAAGTCAGTGAAGACAAAGCCATCAGCAGCCACCATGTGTTTCACTGGACAATGGGCTTTCAACAGGTTCCTGTTTGCCTTGCTGATAGCAGTCTCATTCTACCTGATGTTACAACACAAAGATGGACCAAGAAGGGCCTGGAAGAAGGATACTGATAAGACTGGCAACAAAGGCGAAAGCAGGATATATCACATCAGCGTGAAATAGGTCAAGACAGACCAGCAGACAACTGATAGCCTATTCAGAAAAAACTCTAACACCACCTAGGATTTTGTGATAAGACAATGTGTTCGGACAAGACATACAGATTTTGCTGCACTCTTTGTCTTTGGTTGTGTGACGCCATTATGAGCAAAGTTATCAAAACAATGACCGTGATGGTACTGTGGCAATATGGAATATTTTGTTTCATTATTTGTGCATCATTTTGATAAAATACAAGATATGCAAATAGCTGGATGAGCCAAAAACAGGCATTCCCGTCTAGTTCTTTTATCTGGCAGAAGAATTTAAAGCCAAGTGTTTAGCTTTGCTGTATGATATCTAGATCCTCATGCATCTCAAGTAGGCATGGGCGATAGGATGATAACGATATGTACCAGTGCTAGGCACTTCATCAGCAGCAATAAGCGTTTGAGAGAATTTTGAATAGTTTGATTTAAACACATTAGATACAAACTGCCATAAAAGGACAAAAGTGCACACTTCAATTGCATTAACAAATGCCAACCGTGCACCCTCCCTGGATTATAAACAGCCCGTCATATCCCTTCATAATGAAACCCTGTGGCTGTGTTGCAGGTCTCCCTCGGTGTGGTAGTCTGTGGCAGCCTGGGCATTGCATCACCTTTGTCCACACCCACAGACCTGCCCTGATGGAGGGTGCAGCTGGCAGATACCAGCTTCACCCACGCTCCACCTGAGCGATGCCCTCCTGACAGCCTGTTCTAAGGGCTGACGGACTTGACGTCACGATTCCTTTATACCTTGCTAATTTTTATTATTCTGCCAGGGAACACGGTGGAGTTACGTGACGATCTGCGTTGGTTTGTCTGTCTGTCTGACTCAAAAATGGACTAACAGATTTGGATGAAATTTTCAGGGAAGGTCAAAAATTAAACAAGCACCAAATGATTAGATTTTGGCAGTGATGCAGCTTAGAGTCAGGATCCACGGATTTGTTAAAGATTTCTGCATCATTGCGAGATAGCGGCAAGACGTCACTGTAACTATGACTACAAGTGAACATTGCATCAGCTGCCTGCTGACGATCACGATTGCGATCCTACTTCAAATTGACCGCTGCAGATCACGAATTGTTTAAAGATTTCATCTGTTGGAAATCATACGACTGAGCAGCCTTGGCAGAGTACTGCGCTCTCTGACTGCTTTTCTTGTTATTTACGTGAACAAATTTCAATATTTGTTTGTGTTTTTCATCGCTGCACTAACTTTACAATGACTCCCTGTGCTTGACAATAGGCTAAAGTGGTAAATTAAACAAATTAAACCTATTTATCCTCCCCATGTCATAATTATTTCAATTATATTACAATCATAATTATTGATATTGACTGAAATTAAACATCTTATTGAGATACATTTTCTAGCTATATCGCCCAGACCTAACCCTGTGATCAATTTATTCTGTATTTGGGTGCCACACTCAAAAACATTCATTAATTAGCAGCACTGCTCTTCTTTTTCCCTAGGGTTATCACAGTTTAATTAACAAACCAAAAGGAATAAACCTGAATAGATTTTGTTTTGTTTTGTCAGTAGTTAGGCTGCAAAGCTTTGCTGCCAGAGACCACGGTCAGCCACTCCTAACACAACCTGATGATGAGTCAACCTCACTTGGTTTCCACAAGTCAATGAGTATTTTGACTGGTTGGTCCTGGTGCTTCAATTAACCTCAACAGACAGCTTCAGTACGCACAGGGGGGAGGGAAGAAAATGAAGTGTCCTGTCCAGGAGGAAGAGTGCTGTCGAGGACAGATTAAAGCTAAAGACAACACAATAGACCCCTTCATCCTCACTGTCACATGTGTCTGACACACAAGGGCTCCAGCAAGTGTGCAACTTTTTTTCCTGTCATTGTGCTTTTCCCTGCAGAGAGGAGGAAACCCTCTGTGAACAGTCCTGTGCTGCCTTCACTGACCCCTGTACTGCAGACCAGAAGGGTCAGCAGCACCGAGGGCAGGTTAGGATGTCAAGGCCCAGGCTTTGATCTGAGCAGAGGGGAGACCCAGCAAAGGTTTAACAAAGTAGATTTTTATCTCCTCATATGAGCCACACAGAGAGCTGACTGTGTGTCAACAGCTGCACATGATCCCACAGAGAAAACACATCAGAGAGGAGCAGCTGAGGACGAAGCTTTATAAAGGGTAAAAACAAGTAAACTCAACTGGATCCAGACAGCGAGGATTTACACTGTGAGAAACTATTACAGAGTTACGTAACGTGAATGGGAGTTCACTAATCTGGAGCGTCAGGTAAATGAGTGCAGGAGCAGCTGTAAACGCTGTACAAATCACACCAACCGAGTAGAATAATAAACAGAGCGTTAGGGTGAAAACCTGCAGTAGCTTATTAGCTAAACTGAAGAAGCGGAGGTTTGACTTGACGCAGTTTTCTGTTAGTTTAGCCGCTCAGTGCAACAGGTGGCATCAAAACACACCAGCAGCACCAAAATAACTGGAAAACCGCTTTCCCCGAACACCTCTCTGACTTTTACAAGTCAATTCATCAAGGTAAGTTAGTAAACAGTGAGTTAACTTGTACTTTCTGACGTTAATTGTTCATATATCCCCTCTTGTTAAGTTTAACGGCTGTTGTGGCGCAAAGTGAAGAGTTACTCACCAGCGTCCTTTCTCTCTCCGGTTCACTTTATCACAGGCTGAAAACGTTTGTTTAAAGGCGTTTTTCCTTTTTAAAAAACAGATAAACTCTGGCGCAAAGTGTCCGCGGCACACTTTGCTAACTTATTTGGTCCCGTGTTGTTTTGTGAGAGTGAGGCAGAGCCGTTTCAGAAGGACGTCCGACCCTCCGGGCCGCTCCGCCTCCTCAAACAAGCGCTCTTACCCGCCCACCCACCCAAAAGCAGCCGGCTGGTCCAGGAACAGATTTCACACCGCAGGACCCCTCCTGTGGGGACAAACTCTGGTCTAAGGGGCTCGGTTCGGCTCGGTTTGGCCCGGTGTCCTGCCAAAAAGTGAGCCAAACGCCGATTGCGCCCTTTTTGTTGAAGCGGTTTTGCGCAGTTTCTTAGCGTCTGTAGCTGTTTTTATCTGGTCAAAAAGTGCAAATGTACGCAACTGTATGTATCTGTGGAGATGCTTCTGTTAAAATTTAACGTTTTTATTGTGGGATAATTATAGGCATCCCGCCATTAACGTGATTTTCAGCTGATTTTTACATTTTAAATGAAGACATTATCTATTTCCGAGCATCTTTTAAGTTGTAGCCTTTGAAATATAATGAAATCAAATTGTTTTGGCGCACTAACAACATTTAAGTCACAATTTAGAAGCTGCAGCCACTTTTTGACAGGACTAAAACTGTATTATATGAACTAAATTGGTCTTTTAAAGCAGTTTTAACTGCTAAAAACAGCTGCATTATTATATATTTTGTTCTTAGTTACCTGGCAATTAAATTATTATTTCATATGAACTCACTACATGAAAAAACACTATTTATTACAGGAGTGGACCCAGCGAAAAAAAAGCCTATTTTATACCCCCATGTCTGTGTTTACAATCTGTTCTTATATTAACAAGCTACTTACAAAACTCACCAGGATAAACCATGGATTTTATTTCTAATAGCTTTATGAATTATTTGTTGCTTTGGGAGTGTTCTCCAAGTATGTAGCTCCTCGCCTAAGACGTGAAGTTAACCTAATTATAAGCACTCTGCATAAGTGCAATTTGTAGCTGCATGTCTTTAAAAACCGAGAGCGTCATCTAGTGGATGGTGCACTGACCTGAATGCAGTCAGTTAATGAGAACCTGAGCTGCCATAATGTAGCTCAATCAGACAGTGAACGCATCACCAGAGGTAAACCACTGACAGGGATAGTAGGAGCTCAGAACTCCTACGTTAAAAAGTATGGGGCAGTTATACGCTGAATGGATATGTTTGGGGAGGGGGATAAGGCTGTGAGGATTGTGCTGCAGAGTGGATATTATTTGTGTAAAGTGTCTGTGGTGAGCATGTTCTTTATGGGGAAGTGCTGGACTAAGCCAGCATCACTGAGCAGTGATAAATAACATCCCGGGTGGTTTAAAGCAGGTCGTAGCAGGATGCTGCGGATGATATTCATTTTTTTATCTCTGCATATATTATACGATAAACCCCAGAAAGACATGCAAATACCAAGTTTGCGTCTGTGTCAGTGAACTTAATCTCACTGGGCCTGGCAATAAAATTTAATTTAATAATGTGAAACTTTTAAGACTGATGTTTCAGTTTTGTTGATCCACCTCTATAATGAATTTGGACTGAATTTATTCATTGTTAACAGATTTGCTAACGATGATTAACTTGATTAGCAATTAATCTGCTAATTACGGCCTCAATTCATCATTTAGCCTCGAAAATAGAACAGGAAAGTGAAAAACACCCATCATAAATTCCCTGCTCCCACAGCGACATATTTAAATAGATTTTTTAAATTATTTTTAATCCGTAATCAGCAACACCAACAGACCTCAGTGCACTACCATAAGTCAAATAAAGACAGTAACTGAAACCACCAAATGTTTGTTATTTTTACTTGAATATGAGCTCTGATGACGGATCATTTATTAGAATAGACGTCACTTAAATTTCTGTTGAGTTGGTTAGCTCCAACTGTAAAATGTTTCTAATAACTGTGTTCTTGATCGATAAAAAGGGGAGCTTTTCTTACAAAAACCGCTGGATTTCTTGCATTTCATTTTCTGTTTAATCTATTTAATCACTCAATTACACTCTGTACCAGATAAAAAAATCTAATTAATATACTGGAAATACCTTCAAAGTTCTTTTCTTTTTCAATTCCTGAATAAACGATGAAAGAACATTTTGAGAAACCATAAGTTCAGTGTTGTTTTTGCACACCTTATCACTGCATTATAAACCACATTAAACTGGAGGCCCAGCTGCCCCTTCGCCTTTGTAGTGGCCCACTGTTTATATTTGTGTCCGCTGAGACCTCGCAGCAGCGCAGCCTTTAATCTGAGCCACTGTGTTGGGTTACAGCAGCACACAATGGGAGCTCTGTTCTGTGCTGAGGTGCCACAGCTGGGACCTCTGGGCATGCTCAGTGCACTGGCCAGTCCTATCCTGATTTTACAGTAGACTGCAGCCGTTCCAGGGACAACTGCCCAACTGGCATGTACCAGAGATGTCGGAGGTGCACATGGTTCACTTGATTTAGTTTTTAGTTTCCATTGCGATTTTTGAACAAGAAACATGCTGGGAAAAAAACTCACTGAGCCAATGTGGCAGCTAAAAGTCATCACTGATCAGAACATTTTGTTTTGAAGACTCTTTGTTTTAACTGATGTGCAATTAACCCTCCTGTTTCCCTCATTTACAGGCACCAAAAAATATTGTTTCCTTGTCTGAAAAAAATCCCCAAATTCTGCAAAAAAAAACACCTAAAATTACCTAAAATTAGCTAAATAGCCCACATATATCGGTATCAGTATCGGGAACTGAGAGTTAGACAGTATCGACATATCAGTTACTGGCAAAAAAGCCAATATCTGACCTCCCTAATTTTAAGCAATATTCTGACGGAGGCTCTGGTCTGCTTTGTGCATTGGTTTCTCTGACAGCAGTTCAGTCCGCAGGGAGTTGGTGGCTTGAGAACCAGACGGCGTTTCTTTCCCTCATCAGGTCCAATAGTTCTATGAAACAGGGATTGCCCTTCCCAGAAATCCTGAACGTCTTTACAGGAGCGTGATTATTGCCACACAATTCTTTAATGTATGTAGATGCAGATGTAAGATAATCATAATTTAGATCGCCCATGAGAATGAATTCAGTGTCAGTAAGGGCAGTGTAAGACATCAGAAAGGCAGGAGGGAGCCTCTTTTCTGCTGAAGGAGCTAAAGAAAAGTGGAGCCTTTTGCTTTCATGGCATTCTGCTAAAAATCAGATTACAGTAATGCTAAAACTGACTGACTTTAATTCCAGTGCAAGTACAGTGGAATGATTTCTTGAGACTGTGGAGGGTAATTCAGATGTTCATTATCTTCTATGCAATGTGATGCAGTGGTCGGTAGATGTTTTGTTGATGTCGTCAAGGAAATGTTCCACAGTGTTCAGTGATAACAAAGAATGGACGCTCTCAGTGCAACATTCAGGTTCATGTTCATTCATGTCATCACCACACATTTTTAGAACATCTTCAGTCATCCTACCTTTAAGAAACACAATTCCGAAAACATTAGTAGAACTTTGCAGAAGTTTCTGAAAATGTTCTTAGAATATAAAAATTCTAGCTGGCTATCCACTGTATTGAGACAGTGCTTAAGTGTTGAATCTTGAAGATCTGTGATTATAAACTGAAACAGAGAAGTGTAGAGAAGATGAGCAGCATGTTGAGTGCAGCAGAGAGGCGACTGATCTTACTGTCAGAGCAGGAGGAGCAGCAGCTCTTTGGTCGAGTTTCAAGGATGCGAGCCAAGGACTTTCTGTCAGCTGGCCCAGCCTGCAGCCATGACAGGAAGTCAGCCTTCAGACATGGTGGTCCCACTCCTACAGAAAACATGCACACCCACCCACCACCACCACCACCACCAGCAGCAGCAGCAGCAGCAGCTCAGCACACTCACATGCTGTTTATCCCTGCAAAGAATATTGAAATGTGACAGTTGTGATTTACATTGCGTGGCTGAGCTCATCGCAGACAAAACAGCAGTCAGCATTTTTCCTCCAAGTGTCACCTCTGTCAAGAGAACTGAACCGGGATCAGACCTCTCAGGATGTGATGAGCGCTCTCATGCTTACATCTGCATGAAGATAATTCTGCGCAGATGTACGAGCTCTGAGATTTACAGCACAATAGTCCTTCAGGTTCGCAGCGGCATTTTCACGACACTTATGGGATTCATTAACGTTAGTCACAGAACAAGTAGCAGATTGAGCATAGCAGTGTACAGAAAGCCACTTCCACCAAAACCATTCATTTAAAACTGGTTCGGTTCTCCATAATAGCTGCATCAATTTCATATTGACGGTCTAGTTTCACTTTCATCTGTATGTTTTTAAGTATTATTGAAAATTTAGGTTCTAAATACTAATTTAGTTTCCCTGCTGATGAATATTCATGCATTTCCCATAGACACAGGAACTGTCTAATTCAAAAAAGTAGGACCACAGCACACGTACAGTACGCTGCTATCACACTTTATTAAAAATAGAAACATATATTCATAGTACTTTTCATACAGACTACAATGGTCCACTGGTATTATTTTCAAAAAAGAGATACATACTATAAAACACTCATTTGGCCTAAATCCACTGTAGAAATGTCTCAAATAACAAAAACCAAAAAAAAGTCGAAAGCAACCCCCTCGTTTCTGAGCTCATCCTGCTTCATCTCTACTGTGCATTTCTTACAACAACAACAAAAAAAACAAGACAACAGAGGCAAAAATGTAAATATGGAGAGACGGAAACAAATGTGTTTGCTTGGTGAGAGAAATAAATGCACATACAATTGAGTTTAAAAAAAGATGGCACATTTATTGCAACATAAATGTTATATACATTGTGTTTTTCTGTTGAAAAAGACAGAAAATTCTAATTTTCGTTGCCGCAGTTTTTTGATGTGCGTCGACAATACCTTTTGACACAAGAACAAATCTTTTATCAATCAACAACGGAGACTGAAGAATAAGACGGAGGTCGCACTTTTTAGGAATCTGGAGCTCGTGCAAAACCTTTTGAAGTCTGAGACTACGAGCAACAGTTCAGCTGTGTTCTTGAGATGCCATTTGTAAATTTTTTGTAATAATGGACAGGTTATGGTAAATAACCGTACATTTTACTATCTAATATAGTAAAATAAAGTAAGAAACTTTTTACTCAAAACTTTTGCTTTCAAAAATCTAGAAAGAGTAATATTTAGAATTCAAGAAATATTCTTACAGTATTATTGTATAAAAGACTAACTACAGTGAAAAATAAGCCAAATGTTTTTTTTTCTTTTGATTTTCTTTTTTTTCATATATTATACAAGGGAAAGCATCTGGGAATACAGCAAAGTCTAACTTGGCAAACAGAGGAGCAAAGAAACATAGGAAGAACGGGAATTTTTTTTTTTTTTTTTTTTAAAAAAAGAAAAGAAAAATGAAGGAAAGAGAGCCGGAAGTGACGTACATTATACCCTCAATCAAAGTCTGCCAACATGAATACAAGACCATGAATACTGAAATGAAGAACAAGGCCACATTCAGTCCGAGAATACACAAAAATTGATTAGGTTTTTGTTCTTCGCTAAAATAAAGTTGTGAAATCTTTAATATAAACTCTCGTCGTGGCATTCTTTATTCTAATTTAAGTCCTTTTATCGTACAGAACACTCTTCTGAATGTGGCAGCCTTGTTTAAGGTGTGGATAATGATAGAACACAATTTACAAAGAAATAAATGGAATATAAAGCAAGTCTTAAGACCAAAGACTTAATAAAAGGAGAAAGCATGCACACTGATAGGGAAAAACAAAATAAAGCTATGACAGATGTCTTGAAATATAAAAGAAAAATCCTGTTAACTGCTTTTGTTCATAGTCATGCTACAGTTCAATGATATTTAGCGAAATCCATGAAATGTTTAATCTGACTTTCTGTATCGAGTATATCACAACTTCGATCAAAACATCATTGAAAAGTCACCCAGAAGTTCTCTCTGCTGGCGGAAACTGGACATTATAATGCTGGAAGTCTAAAGAAAGGAGTTGTTACAACACAAATAAGCATAACTAAATTTTACTCAGAGTAACTGCGCTTAAAATTTAACGTCTTGAGATATTAACAGAAAGAAAAACTGATATGTTCATCAGGCCAGGAGAAAGTGTGGTCGTCGTTTTTTCGTTTTTTAAACTACTTCTTCATTAAGCAATCTTGTGATTAGCTGGTGGCAGAAAAATGACGAAAAAAAACCAAGCCATTCAGTGCTGACATCAGGATGTAACCGTCAGGAGGCTGAGTGTAGACAAGAATCCGCAAAAATATGTCACTGCGCACGTTTAACACTATATGGCAAAGGAACCGAAGGGCAGTGAAGTCCTTTCCTCCTTCAGTTAAGACACTAAACATATGCAGGGAATGCTAAGGTTCGCAAATAGTTTCCCCTCTGTATTTTCACTGCTCACTAGCGAGAAAACAAAAAAAGCACAACTAAATCTGAGCTTTCAGAAAAACTACAGTCTGCCATTCGTCTGTCACCTTTTGTAGACAATATTGATGCCAATGCAGTTGGGCCTGTTTTCCTACTTTTCAGTAGCACAGAAACTGATCTAAACTACGCAGAAACAAACATAGGTAGGTTTTGGTTATATGTGGCCAGTGGCAGAATGAATAAAATATAAATATAAATAATACATTCTTCTTTTAAAAAAAAAAAAAAAAAAGGGGGGGGGGGGGCCGCTTTAGTCTTTCAGTTCTAACAGCTAAACATAATTTTCAGTTGGGTATAAATATCACTCTAAACTGGCCAATAAATTAATCTCAATCTTCTCAGTGCCCAAATGTTTTCCCTCATCTCGGACTCGCCAAAGACTTCTCAGGGTGGAGTGCTCAGTTTTAACGGTGACACCGGCAAACTATAGGTCAACTGAAAAGCCGCATGCTTCTCTTTGAATTTACCAACCTTTCCCTTTAGACATACACTTTATAGCTCATTAACATAATAAATAGGAAAAAAAAGAAAGACAAACAAAAACAATTGCTGTTACAATGCATTCGTCAATTCAGTTTAGGCACGAGGCAATTTCCACATACGGTTGGAGGAGATTGCGAAGTCTGATTGTTCAGAAGCAACACACTTCTTGCAGACAGTGATATGTGCTGAAGATTTTTCTTGTAGGGGAGAAATTTGCAGATGGTCGCAGGGAGCTGGACGCTTGGCTCTTCTTCAATCTTCGGATTGGATTGTGTTAGACTCGTAGTTTTGCTTCAAGTGGTCTGTCTCCTCCAATTGGTGTCACAAACTGTGAGTCCTGTCTGTCACTGGGAAGCAAGGTCACCGACTCAAACGGGACAGAAATGATCTGCATCACTTTGACCTGGAGAGAGGAAGGGAGGAACACACTGATCAGATGAGTTCATTGGTGATCCTACACAGAACAAAACTGTTTGTCTGTATTTTAGGTTCAAGATTAGAGCCAACGATTGAGTTTAAAGCGTTAATGCTGCTGTTTCGCACATTTATATACACGTTATCCTCAATCCAGGAGTGGAGCTGAAACAACCAATCAGTATAAATTAATTAGTCAAACATAATTATGTAAGTTTTTTTTGGTTTATGTGACTGAAAAGTGAATACCAAGTTTTGGAATGTTGGTCAGGAAAAACTAACAATTTGAAGAAGATTATGAAGAACATTTTTCTTCTTTATACACCAAAGAATAATTATTATAAGTTAGACAGTACTTTAAATGAGATTAAAGTTTATTGTCATTACATAGAGTACAATTACAAAATAAAAAAAATGCAGTAAAAGTACAGTGCAAGTGCTGAGATATACAGTATGAGAAGTATTAACCGTATAAATACAAACATTACATGTAAGTAGTAAAACAAATATTTTATTAGAAAAAATGGAATTCAAAAGTGTATAAAAGATAAAATAAGAGAAAAAAAATTGTTTCAGGAAAAGATATGAACAGAGTTACTGATTTTGCCTGTGTGAGACTAAAATTATGGCTAGTTGCAGCTAGAGGTGGGAGTACCTGTCTCTGCCTCAGAGGTGGCCCATGGGGTTGGATGTGTCGGTCAGGCCTGGATGGACTCCTGTGTGGCCTTGTTGGGCGTCACTGGAGCCTCCGGACACTTTTTCCTCCTCCCTTCTCTTAAGGCAGGCTGCTTTGGGGTTCAAATTCCGCTCTGTAGGTGTCAGGGAGACAGAAAATCATATTTTCCTGCCTTTTTTTCCACATTTATTTGAACAATATTCGCTAATTTTTATTTATTTATTTATTTATTTTTTTTACAATCAAATCGGATCACAAGTAGAAAAAGTTATGTGACGTTATGCTGTATCATTTTTTACTTCAATATCATTACTATCTATGAATGTAACACTATATGAAACAAGAATGTCCTTAGTGTATTGCCACAGCTGATTTAAACAGTCCCAGTAGTTTCTATTCTGTTGGTGTGATGTTTTGGCTCAGTGTCCATATTTGGCAGGTTTGTGAATGAGCTGCCTATAAATCAGCGTGCGGCTCTGTGCACTGCACTTCTTCTCCTTCCCATAACTCCACATCAACAGTAGTCTCTCTGAAAATGAAGCAACCACCCGCGGGAATACACAAAGTGTTTTAAAGAATCTGTAGCAGTTCAGTTATTTGCGGCACTGACCTCTGACTTGCTGCTCCAAGCTAAGAATGACGGCCACAGCCTGATGGAGGATGAGCAGTTTAGTCTGGGGCTTCTCGCTTTTCAGGTGCAGCTGGCACATACGACCCAGCTCCTTAAAGGCCTCGTTGATGTCTCGCACCCTCAGGCGTTCGCGGGCGTTGTTCGCCATCCTCCTCTCACGCTCTCGTTCAGCCTTCTGCTCTGGGTTTAGGTCCTCGTCTTCAGTGATACTGTGGGAGCTAGAGAAGAAACCCACCTGTTGTTTTAACTGTTTTATGAGCAGTTACTAGTAGAGAATCACACGAGAGCTCCTTTCTCCGGGTAATCAACGGTTTCCTATTATGAGTGATTCTTTCCTCCTTCGATACAAAGTGCCCACCTAAACAAGGTTGATATTAACAAAATTTTAACCACTACTTCTTTTTAGTTATGTTTAAGTAAGAAGAGACATTACCACCATTACTCACGAGTTTCAATCCACTTAGCCAAATTGAAATCAATACTAGTGACAGCTCCTATATATAAAATAACACTCACTGACCTTTTAAGTAGATGCTACTTTTAAGTAGGTGCTTGTTTCTGCTGAGGAATTGGGAAAAAGATTTCACTGTACCCGCCAAACGTATTAATATGCTTTCTAGTTATATAAATCCATTTATTTGTCTCTGTGTTCCTTGTTGAAAAGAAGAGCCTGGATTCTGTCAGCAGAGCTACTGAAATAATTTAGTAAAAATTGCACCGATATCAATTCTGACCAAAACCCATCAACCTGACATGAAAGATTGGGGCTAGCATAAATATTAAGAATTATATATTGATAACAAAGTGAAAAATTAACCCGTTGTCCCTTTGCAAGAGATGTCATCGCTTTAAAGTTGTAGTGTAATTTTGCTCAAACTGTAACAACATCTCCTGACTGTTAAGATCGCTGCTCAGACCTTATCCTTGTTTTCTGCCATCTTTAGAGAACCTTTTTAGAACGTAAAAGTAAGTTGCTTGGCCTTGTTTATGCAATAACCACCCTGAAAATAAAATAAGACACTGAACACTTCATATATAGTTATTTATTTATCTTTGCCGGCTGCTGTTTCATTATAACATTTCTTTTAGACGTCTACTTTGTGAGCTTGTGTTTTAAGTGTGTTCTTATGTGTTGTATTTCTATTGTTGGAGCCTTGTCAAAGAGGAATTTCTGTCACCGTTTGGGACAGACAATGAAGTTAGTCTATCTATCTATCTATCTATCTATCTATCTATCTATCTATCTATCTATCTATCTATCTATCTTATCTATCTATCTATCTATCTATCTTTCTATCTTTCTATCTTTTTTCTTTCTTTCAGCTCAGCTCCTCACACCAAAGCAAACATTAGTTTAACTCTAATTTATTTCACTAGTGGAAAATGTTTTGCAGGTACTCACCTTGTGCGTGGGCCTGCTCTGGGTGTCTTCATATCTCTTTTGTCGCTCTCGTCATCTGACTTGTCGTCGGCGGAGAGGCTGTCGTGCATGTCGTCTTTGTCCTGCTTCTCCACCTTCAGCTCCAAGGTGGACGGTAGCTGTCCGGCCAGGCCTGAAGCGAGGGCTGTTGTCAGTGAAGTGAATGTAGAGGTAAGACATCCGTGTCCATGTTAGCCACATAATGAGCTGATAGATCTATAGGCTGCATCTGACCTCTGAATGTTTCCACTTGGTGGTTGAGCTCTGTGCTGGACGTGGAGCCGGCGCTGGGCAGACCTCCGTGGCTGTTGTTCAGGCTGGCAGCATCATCACCTCCCTGCTGCAACACATTCAGGAAGGACATGTGAGGGAAGGAAGCAGACACTCTCTGGAGGCAGCACATGAAACAATACTTTCAAGCAAGAGAGGAGTGTTTGCTAAGAGCCTAAAATGGAAGCACTAGACAAAAAGATTAGGGATAGTTAAATGTCGACTAACTGTTTTTGAAATTAGGCTGAAATTCTGATTGGATGCTATTTTTACTTGTATTTACTGTATCTATTCTCTTGAAAAGCTTTTTTCTTGTAAACTCAACATGATAAAGAGTCATTTCTGTAACTCTGTCATTCCCAACACCTGAAGATGCTTTGGCGATTCACTTGTGGAAAATAGAATATAAACAGTATTTTCAAACAAGACCTATTTAAAGACCCGTATATAGGCTCTTTATTTGTCTGTGTTTATGTTACATTTTGTGGCACTGCTCACTGCTGTGACATTCTCAAGCAAAGCTCTCTGTAACCACAACTGAGAACATGTCTGTTTCTCATGTCTGCAATGAGAAAAATCCTTCTGTGTTTGGTTTCGAAAGATAAAGCTAAACCCACTCCAAAGTCAACCATCTCCTTGTTATTCTGTCCACATTCATGACATAAAAATGGTCAACTCCCACTATGTTGCACCACAATGTTCTTTCTTTACCACATGTTCTCAGGCTATTTGATTTCCCCTTTGAGGACCAGGGAAAGGCGGAGAAATCGTCACTGAGGGTGGAGGGTATCTCCCCCTTTTCTTCTGGAATGTGATCCCCAGTCACTGTTGGCCTCTGTTAACCCCACCACTCAGAGATCCTCCCCTTCCTCAGCGCTACGCTAATCTTTGCTGTGCTCTCAACAGGTGTCCAAACAACTCTTTGTCTGGAGGAGGAGGAGGGAAGCCGGGGCTCTGGCAAGAAAAGAACGCTGCCATTTTCATGGCTGGGCCTGATTACCATACAGCTGAGGACCTCTATTTGGGTGGAGGCCGTGGGTTCAGACACACGTTTCCAACGATTCAGATTTCCTGGGTTGTTAAAAAGACGTGATGAAAAGGGGTGGAAGGGGGTAGAGGGCGGGGTGTCAGCCGGAGTAAAAAGCCTGTGGCTTTGCCGTGCCGAGGCTGTTGAGCCCCGTCTGAAGGGACCTCTTCCCACACAGGAAGTACTGTGTTAGTGCAGACACAGTATGTTCTATCTCACAGTCGCAGTCGGTCAACATCACTGCCACAACCCAGCTCTCTGTAACAAATACATCACACTGAGCTCCTCTGACAACCACAGAAAAATTCTTGTAAAGGGACAAAACACACTACCAAACAACTTCAGCATCAGAGTGAAAACACCCACTGACAGAAAACACACTGCCTTAACACAAACTCAAACTCTAAATACATTTAAAGTAAATTAATGCTGGCAAGAGTGCAGCTTCGACAGTCACATAAACAAAACACAAGTGAAGCCTTTCTAGTGAAGAATAAACACTAAAATGTCAAACGAAATCTCACATGAACTACATCTTTTTATTCTCCCTTCCCTGTTGTTCTAAATTTGATCTGGGATCGGAAAAAGATAGCGTTATTTAATATGTGTTTGTGTGTGTTTCATGTCAGCTGAAGGCCGGGGGTTGGGATGACAGAAAAAATAACAGAGCTAGAATTGAAAAAATAGTTGACTAACACAATAATAATTAGCAGCTATTTAAAAAAAAAAAAAAAGATTATTCATCACTTTACAAGAAAAACAGCAAACATTCTGTAAGATATGTGAGGATCAACTGTGAGGATAATTGTTAGCAATAAAGTAAAGCCACAAAAAATGTAGCAAAAAATGTTTTACATGTTTTTTTGGGCCAAGTTAAAATCTTGCTGCCTTTGTCTGATAAAAGCAAAAATAGTTATTGCTTTAGTTAAGGAAATCCAGATGGATTTTAGATGTGAATATGGATGTTATATCAATTATAATGATACACAAGAGGTTTTATTGTTTATTAGAAGAAATTACTTTAAGTAAAATAAAAAAATACATTAAAATTGTAAAACAGTGAAAGTGTTTATCCTTCAGTCTAACCTTTCCTTCTATAATTTGATTTACTACATCAGCTAACATGGCCATCCAGTCTTGTTTCTTTTGTTTGTTTTTTTAATATTGTGTGTGACCCAAATTATTTCCAAACACCTCCGGATTACAGTTGGACGAGCCGCCCCATTTTAATTTCCACTGCAGATGTGTTCAAATCTCTTGGCTCTTGAAAATGAAATACCTCAGATGGAGGATGGGTGAACACATGATGATTTATACTGAGACCTGCATTCCCCCGTTTCTCAAGAGGCTTCGACTTCAACTCTAAAAGGAGCGCAACACACAAACACGTCCTACACCGAAGCACAACTTCACTTCGTTGCGCCTGTTTTTCTCATTTCTCTTTCACCCTTGTGTATACAGCCGCTCTCAAGAGGAGGGTGAGCCTTAGGCCAGGCATTACACTTATGGAAAATATGTCAGTATAAATTCAACTGTTCATGTGTGGAAAATGTCTAGTTTTACACATGGCAGTGCACCCGCTTAGAGCAGGTGGCTGAGGTGTTTAGTGTGGTCAAGTTAAACACTGGAGAAATATGTTTTCTCACAACAAAATCAAACATCTAAATACTTATGTGAAGTTATCATACCATCGCTGCAGTCCGGCCTGGAACCAATGCAGAGGCAGGAAAGTTTGGCCCAATGGCTGTTATTGGCCCATTTTGCGCCTGTCCCAGCAGACTGTGTATGTCGCTGGGCAGACTGGTGGTGGAGCCCACTGCATGGTTCCTCAGAACGAGGATTGCATCATCCAATCTGTCCAGACGATCCTCCATTCGAGACTGGGGGGACCAGAGGGATTGAGGAACGAAGGGTTGGGGAGAGGGAGAAGAGAGGAAAAGAAGGACAGAGCAGCTTAGTATAAGCACATTAGGACAAAAATTGAAAACACTGATTGTATGAAGTGGACTTGGAAAGTTAAAAAAAACATCTGAAACATAAGATAAAGAAGGCAATTCAAATGCAAGATCAGATGAGCCATTTCAGCTTGAGTTAAAGTCAACAAATGTCCTCGCTTGTTTCTACCTGAGTAATGGACAGAGGCACTTAACAATTCACTTAAAATCTAACATCTGCACATAAGCTGATTACTTCAAGCTGGAGTGGCTACAAAAGGACACATAACATGACAATAAGGCAACAAAGGCAGTAAAAATGAAATAGCATTTTACTATGAAGAATGTAGGACTGGACGCTGAACTGTGCGTGAGAAAACAAAATGAGGAATGCAAAGATGTATGGAACACGTAATGAGTAAAGGCTCTATCTGAAAAAAAGTACCTCGCAGACATCCTTTAAGAAAGACATGGCATCCTGGAGATGCTCATGTAACTGCTGATGAACTCTGTTTTTCTGGCAAAGTCAAATAAGAATAAGACAGAATTATGAAAAAAGATCAGCCTATAAATACGACAAACACACTGTGGAGAGAGATTGGTTTTGTGAAGACACGCAAACAAGAAGGGCAGGATTTGGAAGGAAGCGCTGAGCTGCTGACCATTCACTTTGTAAGGATGAGAATGTTTTGTTGTTTGCACATTTAATAACCTCTACTACAGTACCGGTCACGTCTTCTACATTACATTTAATACAATGCACAGAAGTTTCTCTACTCCAGTTGCTACCAAGTTTTATGTTTTGCCATTTCTCTGTTGGAATAAATGATGCTGTTATTGGTAAAAACTCGGCTCCCTTACATTAATTTTATCCACTAAATCTAAGAATTATGAAGCAACCAGCCACTATAAAAGAATGCTTTGTGCATTATCAAAGTCAGCTATTTTTTACATTAGTTTTAAACTAATATAAACTGCTGTTGGCGGCCCTGTCCACTAACAAGATTAGTCATTTCAACTGTAATCTAATCCTTAAGTAGCTTCATCACTGTTCCCTCAGGCTCGTGGGACTTTCCAGTGTTCCTAATAGTTTGATTCAACAACCAGAGAACTGTGATCTGTGATTTTATTTCAACACAATTTTGAACATATCCTGAGAACAAAACATGATTTGAGCTTTCCTTCACTGCCTGCCAATGGAATTATTCATTCATCACAAACTTCAATGGAATCTTTTTTAGCTTATGAGCCTAAATTGTTGAGAAATCCTTGTAGTGAAGGCAATCTGAAGGCTCATCGTTATTTTAGCAAAAAAAAAGAAGAAAAACAAAACACATTTGAAAGAAAGCACATTTTTACACAGACTTTATGTCCCCCATGCATTCAGAACTGTTGTGTTTCCTACAACAATAGAAAGTAAAATGAAAAATAGTGAGTAAATTTCAACATATTTCATCTACGGTTTTGCTTCGCTGCATTTTAGATTAATATTAACACATTTTTACACTCGAAAGAAACTCTGACATACATTTCTGATCTTATTGGGATGGAAGAATGAACACATATTTTCCATTAGACTGCAACATAACATGTTTTTCACATTATGCTAAAGTTGGATCCTGTACATTATACCTGTATGTACATCATTTGATTAATTAGTTTGTCGAACAGCTTGCTACAAGACAAATAAATCTCCTGTTTATGTTTTTTCAGGTCACTGCTGTAAAGTCTAAGCCCATCACTGCGCTTGTCACAGTGAAAAGTTTTTGTCTTTGAACTCCGCTGCAGGTCTGACTCTCTGCCCCAAAAAGGTGACAGAAATACTGAAAAGCGACATGTTGCAGAGCTGCAGCTACAGCATGCACTACTACAACTGCGATACTGTGACTTTCAATATTGCTTTTTTATCAGCAGCTCATTTCCAGGTTATCTGATATGATTCACTTGCATTGTTACATCCACTTATCTTTAGTGGCCATGAAGAGACAAAACAAAGCTTGAGGCAGAGTGGGAGGAAACACCTACATGTTCAATGTTCTCTTCACGTACAATTGGCTGACTGAATGGAACTTTGTGATAAGACTGCTAGTGGAATGATTGTGACCTTATAGAGTCACATTTTGAATAATTATAAACAATAACTGTGTTAAAACATGGATTATGCAGCAGCAAGGTTTAGATTGCACATAATTTTTTGTCTGATAACATCCGCACTGGGTCAGACTATACATTATTTTCATGACTTGGCCGAGACCCCTCACAAACTACATGTTGGTTACCAATCAATCATAGCTTGGTGTCAGCGATCATCACCCGTAAACAAACAATGGGGTGAATTAAACTGCCTGTGTGATTGGAAAAACCTAAAAAAAGAAAATAAAATTAGCTGTGGAGGCATTTGCGGGCTGTGCTAGGAGGACAGAGTGAGTGTACCGTTGCCATGTTGTGTGTTTAAGAGCTTTTTAAGCTCATATTGGTCAAATTGTCAGAAAACATATAAGGACTCAAAAAATACTGACATGTTACGACTTTTGGTGTCCCAGATGCAGCATCAGTAGTTGTCAACCACTGTCGTGCCTGATGCACGACTGATGGTCCAGACGCCCTACATCTTTCAGGTTAACTTTTTTATACTGCTGCTATCGTGTATTGTAGAACTGAAATGACAGAAACCTGCAGTATGACTTCCAAGATGTTCTGCAAACTAGCAGCAGACGAGACAACAGGCAGCTTTTTACTCTTTGGGTTCAGAACTAAAATGGGCAATAATGTCTCTGAGAAAAAACTTTCAAACAACACCGATTCCTTGTATGTGAAAACGTACTTGGAAATAAAACAATTCCTGATTCTGATTGAGCACTTCTCTGACCAGTGAATGTATGCTTTAGTTGTTGACAATTTAGTGCAAGTACTGTTTTGCATAATCTGTCTATACTGCTACGCTATTTATCATTGAAAAATTTTTATACTTCCGTATAATGATTGCTTTACATTTAAATATTTTAAGCTATGAAATAAACTTCCAGCAGGGCATGTAAATATATGTCATGTGCGTCAGGTAGTAGCTGGATGAAATGTGATCCGTGGCTCTGGTCGCATGGCAGCAAAGGAATTCTGGAGTAGTGGTTCAGCAAACAGCTGCCACCCCAACACCAGCCCCCTTTACCAAACCCATCCCCCAACTGTCATCCGCGTCCTGGCCCACGGAGCCACGGACAGATGGCAAGCCCCAAGGGACAGGTATTGTTCAGTTTGGTTATCCCTCGACCCCCACCTTCCTCAGCAAAACATTTGTCAGACAGGAATCTCCCTGTAATGCTAGCTCAGGCCTTCATGGGCAGCTTATCTAAAGTGAGCATCCATCACATCCTGGACTCACTGGAGGACGGAGGCAGACTTACCAATGAGTGAAGGGAGTTCTCATAATTCGGAGAGGAGGGCGTCTGTCCACCAGCACGGGGCCACTGGTTGGTACCTGATGAGAGAGAAAGTGATATTTTTGTCGGCAATCCACCAATTCAGTTTGATATTAACATGGCTGATAGCTGTGTCCTGAGTACGCCGCCATCAAACTGACACGCACAATAACACGCAGTCATAACACACTGACATCCTGATTTTCTGCTTTCTTGTTGTTCTACATGAGATATTTTTATCTTTTAGGGCTCAACTGCATCACTTCCTGATGGCTGGACTGCATCCTGACATGTGAGCCAGCGGAGGGTTCGACTAACACCCACTTCCACCCAGAAATAAAGGTTGCATGTGCACATTAACAAGCATAGCAATGAGAAGCCGGAGAGCAACGTGAGCACTGAAAAGTCAGACTTTAAATACTAGTTTTCATTCGCATTTACTTTTTCCTGGAAGCTTTGACTCTATAAACACATCAGAGCGGTCAAAGTTGCAGTGTGGTTGAACAGTGTTTTGACACATTAGAGTTTTTGATGATGGAAATATATCAAGTATCTGGGTTCAATCAAGGCCACGCTCTTCCACTACATGCTAGCATTCCTGAGTTGTCATTGTAATTAGTTTTTTGTCAGACAAACACCTGGCGATGTTGTGACAGGACAGTCAGTTTCAATCAATTTGTCCCATAAAGCAACTTTCGGCACTTTCCTTTCTTTTTAAATAAAACTAAAATGCATGTTAATCACATGATCTATCCATGGAGAAAACAACGATTCTCTACATCAGAGATAATGATTTACCTTTGGCTGGGAGAAGTTCACAATGGATTCTGCACATTTATGTGAGCCAAAAAGTTAATCTACAGGCCAGCACCGGAAGGCAAATCAAGCTGATTCGATCTGGTGTAAATTAGAGAAAACGAAAAGGAATCCACATCTGCTCATCACATTTCCACCTCCGGTACATTTCTTTCTTTCCTTTTTCTGAAGCACAATAATCCACGTAACCTGCCTGCCATGTGTAGCGAGAAGCAATGCATTACAGTACAATCAAATAACCTTAATGCACTCTGACAATAATGAACCTTTGCAGCTTATTTACAGGATAGGGTGTCTGTGGCCTTTTCAGCTCAGAGCTCTCAGTGTTCTTCTGTTGTCTATAATGGTGGAC
Organism: Amphiprion ocellaris; assembly: GCF_022539595.1. NCBI lineage: Eukaryota > Metazoa > Chordata > Actinopteri > Pomacentridae > Amphiprion > Amphiprion ocellaris. The sequence continues at coordinate 12,985,794 of NC_072766.1, forward strand.
CGATGCCAAACCCTGCCTACATCCCTGTAAATGGAGTCTGCTGTTGCACAATCTACACACAGAGACTCCGGTTATCTATCATTTAGTGTGATTCTAAAAATTCCTCTTGGATGCTGTTTTACACTTTTCATAATAGCACGGTGCTGAAAAATGCAGACCAGGATCATTTACAGCAGAGGGGCCGCCGATCAATGTTTTTCATTCTTAATTTAAAGAGTAATTTAAAAAGCTGCAGAGTGTAGAATGGTTTTCTGAGCCCCCATCTGTGAGCAGACTGATGTAATGTTTTTACTCCTAATTGCTCAGTGTTTGTTTTCACACACATCAAGACCTACATGGTCAGACAGAATGCAAAATAAACCACTGAACTTAACATTGTGTTTTTTTAAATTGTGCTGACAGTGAAAGACAGTAAGCACCTGATGTGTAATTCTGACTAACACTAGAAGAATCACGTCTCCCTCAAGTTCGGGAAACTGCTCAAACAAAGTTTTCCATTAATTCATTCGACTGAAATGTCTAACTAAACCTCCATGGTCTTCAGTACTCGAGTTTTCATGTTTCTTCACACACTCAGCCTTGAAAAAAGCAGACTTTAATTAACAGACTATTAAAAGTGACTTTGGAGGAGGAAATGAAAAAGTCTCTGTTCTGCCTCAGCTTTCTCCCAGGTGAGTGAGGCAGGAACTTCACATGAGCCTCTGCTGGCTGCTGGCTATGAAAAATTAGCCTGAGGCTCTGGTCCCCACGTGCACCAGAGAGAGTTAATTGAACAAAGCAGGCTTGAGTAATGTGCTGTATATTGGTGTAATCCTAATGATGAATGGATTTTACGACTAACATCAACAGCAAGCCAAATTTTGGGCCGAATAATTCGAGAAACAACATCCTTTCCCAACAATCCCAGACGTATATATATATATATTCGCCAGTAGAGTCCTACATTTCTCTTACATATGTGAATTCCATTAATAAAAATAAACGTCCAACTTCTCTGTATTTTCTTGTATATTTTGTCTGTATCATTTTTCTATAACAACTTGTCATTTATGATATATATATATATATATATATATATATATATATATATATATATACATATATATATATATATATATAAAAGCTTCTGTTATTTTGAAATTCTGAACTATGAATGCCACTGTTATGGTACCAGGTGTGGCACGCTGCACCGTAAATAGGTCAAGAGAGCCGTCACAGTCGTCCTCATCAGCTGAGTCACAGCCACCTTTCTTCACCCACTGGCTAATAAACGGGGCCTTTTGCAGCCTGTGTGTGTGTGTGTGTGTGTGTGTGTGTGTGTGTGTGTGTGTGTGTGTGTGTGTGTGTGTGTGTGTGTGTGTGTGTGTGTGTGTGTGTGTGTGTGTGTGTGTGTGTGTGTGTGTGTGTGTGTGTGTGTGTGTGTGTGTGTGTGTGTGTGTTGGGGGGAACAGCTGTCCATGGGGCAGGGCAACAGCTGAGGATGAGGGGGGCATACGTAGAGACAGCTGTCGCCACTCCATTACCACACATGACACAACTGCCCGCTATAACAACACACTGGGCTTTCCCTTACTGTCCCCCCCTCAATCTCTTTCCATTACTCTCCCGCCTCTGTCATCATGTCTGACAGTCCACGTTTTTCTAATACACGTCTCTTTTCTTTCTGTACTTAAAAACCCCATACAAACAGGAACTCCCCTTTTCTTTTCTTTTTTTAGCTGCTTTCTTAACTGCAGGAAGATGGGCCTCACTGTTTTTTAACTACTTTCTTGTTTTTGTTGCACAAAATAATTACAATTCAAAGGAAGCTTGTCTGTCCATCCTCCAAAAAGAAAAAAGTCAAGCTGACATAAAAACACAAATTACTACACTACTTGTACTTGTCGGCAAAAGCAGGATTATGAACAATAAATCTACTCCTGCTTTATTACAGAGCAGGTTGAGGGCCCTGGGCTACTATTATAACCATAAAAACAGCCTTGCAAATATGAAAAGGTTTTCAATAATTGTAATTCAAGACCCACTTCCAACTCTTTCACTGCAAGATTTTCAAATCCTTCAGCATCCTCAAAGCCAGACTATTTTTTACTCACGCCGTCATTCCAGAGCTTGTCTAAAAATTTCCATCACCTAAAAGGCACAACCTAAATGTTATTCTGACAGCACTTGTAAGCCAGATCTAAATTTATGAACATGAACAAAGACCCTCCTAAAAAGCTGAGAGCCAAAACTAGTCTGTGATGTCAGCGGGAGTCAATGTGGAGCAGCTCTCTCAGCCATGAAAATGAAGCCCGTGTTGTGCACACTGGACCAGCCAGTCAGGGATTGTTTTAAGGTGCAGGTGTGTTGTTAGGCTCAGAACAAACCCGCAACATTGTTTTCATGCTTTTCTATACAAATCACATTATTTTCAAACTTGTGGACCGCAGATGGGAAGCAGCCAGCAGATAAAATCTTTCACAAAACTCTTGTGTCTGCTCGAGATTCTTGTACACTTGAAAATTCATGCTAGTATTTTAAATAGTCATCATAACTGTCAATTTTATAAATGTGCAGCCTTAAATAAAAATAAACTAAGCTTTCTTTTTGGATGGGTTCATGTAAAAATGGCGCTAATTGTACTGGCTCAGATAAGGCATGGACAATGATTATGGCTACTCTAAAGCTAAAATGGGTATTAAATCAATAACCTAACGGATGCAGCACATAGTGAAAGTGATTTAATTAAAGTAACAGGGTCCTATTTTAGCAGTGGTCCGTTATGATTCAGTCCAGATAGTAAATTAGTAATCTACGTTAGATTACCGCGGCTTATCAATCATGTGTGTAACCGCCTCCTTTCTTAGTTTCTTTTCTTTTTTTTTTTTTTTTTTTTTTAGCAAGAGCAACATTTCATATTTCATTCTTCAGATGCATGACACTGCTGCGCCACATTTACAGTGTGATGTTACCATTTATCACCTGAGATACAGTAGAAGTACATTTTGGTGTTATGTGTTCAGGTCATGCTGACCTGCACCGTCCAGACAGTAATATCATTTTGTGGAGAAGCCTCCTTTAGTTGTTGTCATGCGTCACTGTGACTCTTACAGCTGTTGTGGAGTGATGAGGAAGGTGATGTGCCCGGATAAGAGTGAATTTATTAATCCTATATGCTCTGATTTTACACTTTGTGGAGGTGTATGTACATGTGTCCAAAACATGCCTTTTGTAAGTTGGGCATATATTAATAAAAGCTTCTTCATTAGACTGACTATTCCAGACCAAAGTCTAATTCAAACACAATCTAAAGTGTGTCCATCACTGGCTCTATACCTGTGAAAAAGCCTTTGCAATGCAGTTTTAGAAGAGTATTCTGCGGCTGGTATGTGGTGTAAGCGTTTTGGAAGTGTGTATGAGATTAAAATCCAGAGTGTGGTCTCTACCTGGCCTTCCAGACGGGGTGCCGGCAGCAGTCACCACGGTACCTGCTGAGGCAGCACCTGCTGTGGCTGTCAGAGGTGAAGGAGAGCCCACAGGTGTCGACGGATTGGATGGAAAACTACTGCTAGTGTGGTCAGGTGAGTAAATCTGTGGAAGCAGAGAGGAGGAGAAAAGTATGATCGGTCATTAATGCAAGGGCAGAATAAAAATAAAGCATAAATAACTGGTTGTTTTTGTTGTTTACGGCTGTTATCATCTTCAAGCCACAACTGCATCATCAGTTGCAGGGATGTTACTGCCAGAGATGTCATAAAAATGCTCGGTGCGTAAACATGAGCCGGTAACAGTCATCTGTGTTTCAAGCACAGCTTTGACTAAATGAATCACCAACAAATGAGATCTGATGCTCGCGTCTTGCTTGGTATCATCTTCTATAAATCTGTCAATTATGGGTGAAGATTAACACCATTTAAATCCTACTTTCAACTCTAATTAATGTGTCTGAAGGGCATATCTAAATACAACTGCTATTTACTGGTTTCAAATGTAATTCTCAGATAAACAATAAATTTAGTTTAACTGAAAACTGTTTAAAAATGATCGGTGTAACACAAATGACATGTTATATAGTCTTTTATTCTCCAGTTTACTAACTAAACTTCTAATTTAATGATCAAACCATATGAATCGCATCACACTAAGAGCTACATCACTACATTACAGATAATTTCCATCTCACTCTCAACAAGATCTGCAGATACGAGGTCGATGTTGTTCTGGCTCTAATTAAAACACACCAACAGTGAGAACTTCTTCCTGTTTGCCCTGTTTACTGCAAGATTTTGAAATAAAAAGACACGTGTTGACACAAACTTATTAAAAACCTGCAGTTTTACAGGAGCACACTTTGTTTTTCACTTGCATAAGGACTCAGTGTCATTGTAGTTATTATTCCACTGTGGCTTCAAGAAGCGCAGACGCCCAACCTGGAAACCCCGTTAAGCCAACCACAGAAAATCTCAAGGGCCACATTTCAGCCAGCAGCCAGAGACTGTATTGTGAGCCATATATCAAAATCCAGTAGTATTCAACTGTTGTTTTTTTGCATCTTTCTAAACTTTGCAGACTCTGTAAAGAAGACAACTAGGGCACATACAATGGGTTTCTGTGGGCACAAATTATGTTTGAGTTTCAAAATTTCATTGCTACAATAAAGGACAAATCACAGTAACTTTATTATGTCAGTGCATCCTCTGATAGGTTACACTGAGGTCACAGAGTTTTAGGATGACATGTCAATCACAAGGGAATGAGGAGATTACGTCTTCAGAACTTCCACTGGGATTTCATTTGTTTAAACAAATGCTGGATTAAAGCGCAAACACGTCCCTGATTTTTTTTTCCCCTTCAATAAGAGGATATTTGTGCCACAATGGAACATGTCTCAGAGAACTCAGGGTATTACGGGTGGATCCTGACTAATTAGCAGAGAAAAAACAGCAGATCCACAGAGATTTCTCCTCTAAGTTAAGATCAAATTGAGCCTGCAGGAAAGCATTCGACTTCAGCGGGGATGATAGAATGCACTCATTATTAATAATCTCCTTATTCAATCTTGATCTCGGGGCTTTAGTTTTTCAATCAACTTGCAGTATCAGGATAGAGGTTTCATTGAAGTGTGTCACTGAGTGTGGAGGAGGATCGGCCGTTGTCTAATGGCAAGAATAAGCATCTATGCTTTTCTTGCAGCATTTTCACTCTCAGACATGCAATTCAGTCCAAAAAACTGAAGAGGATTAACAGTGTGATCATTGTGGTGTCAGACACCAATAAAACTCAAAACAAATCTCCTAATATTTCTTAGTTTCTCAACAGCAAGCTGTTTATAACCGTGACTTCTGACCTGACAATATATGACTTTCTATTCTTTTCACTCACTGGCTACTAACGCTGCATTCAAAGTGAAACATGGCTCATTTTACTGGAATAAATGAAGCCCCGCCTCGTCATCAGTTACGCTCCCGCAGGCGGCATGGGGCCAATAAGCACGGCCAATTTAAAAGGGCGGAGAACAAAAGCTCTACAAAGGGGGGCCCATGGAGTTGAGCCACAGCAGTTATAAACTCCCCTGTGCCCCCTGATCCATCCAGCCACCCCCACCCTGGTCCAACCGTGTCCATTTCACTCCAGCTTTGTCATGCTAATAGAATTGAGTCTGCAAATATAAAGGACTTAATTTGTTATTACCATCCCCTGAACTCTCATATTTTGGATTCACACTAGAAAGAAATATTCCCCCAAACGAACAGCTTGCGCTGTGTGTAAAATTAAAATGCTGCTTTATATAAACCTAACATAGCAATAATCACAATGTTTATGCAACATGTTAAACGCCATTGAGGTTATTCTGTTGAAATAATAAGGATCAGACTTTTGAAAACAAAAGCAGATTTTAAGTGAAAACACAATCAGTCAAATAAATGGAAAAAGCAAATCCAAAAAACACTGCAGAGAAAGAATGTTACTCCTATGAGGCGGTATGGAGAAGAGGGAACTGGAAAAGACAAGAAACGTTCATTGTAATGTTAATTTGCACTTTTACAATTCCGTACAAGTCAAAGACATTGTCATTTTGTTTAGATTTACCCAATTCCAGCTGGGACGTTCCCCACCTGTGTCTCAGCTTAACAACACTCAATGGGTTCTCCAGATCCGGATATGCCACAGTTTTTTTTTTTGTTTTTTTTTACTGAACAGCATAAATAGTCTAAAGGATTGAACCATTAGAGGATGTCACAGATATTCATGACTCTTTTTCCAAACTGAAATATAACCTGCTGGTTTTAGGAGCATTTTCAATGTACAGATTTCTCTCTTGAATACTTTTAGTTTTATCCAGCTTAGGCTGAAAACAACAGCAAACATGTCCTCTGAGCTTTTTTAATCAGCAGTCAATATAACATTTAATTCCCCGCATGACTACAGAGGTTATCTTCTTAAGAGAAAAAGACAGACCATTATTTTATTTAGATGTGCAGAAAAACCTCCATTATTTGAGTGTGTGGCTGCACAGAACTTAGATGTAATTTTCACACTCTGACAAGATGTCAGATTTGAGGAGAAATACAAAGACTTCTTAGTAGTTGACCAAATACTTAAGATGCATTGATGCTATCCAGAACAATAATGCAATACTGACATGGAATAAATTTCCATCATAAGCCACAACTGAGTCCAACTAGTTTTAAAATCCAAATCTTGTGTAATTCTCTTTAATCAGGGAGGCATGGCATGAAGAACTGGACTCCGAGATAAAACCGGGGCTGTAACTCACCGAGGCTAAAGCCTTGCCCAGTGCATCTCCAGTCTGTGAGCTTCCAGTGGCAGTCCCCCGATTTGGAGCAGCTAGAAAAACACAGAGGGAAGCTTTGTAATAGCAAACTCAGACAAATGAGGAGTGGTCACGGTACACAAAGCAGCTGTCCAACTGCGTGACTCACTACCTTTACAGAATGGATGTTCAGCAATGATTACATCGTGGGCCAGCGAATTAGTCATTCTGAGCAGGTAGCTGAACTGTTAACACAAGAACGTACCCATGACCCCGTCGGCTGTGTTGACGGAGGAGTTGTGTGCCGCGGTGACGAATGGTGAAGTGCTGGTGTTGCTTCGGTGGAAGCTGGACATGGGAGGAAGACTGGCATTGATGTCTGGAGAGACTGAGTGTGCAGGATAATTCTGGGAGATAAAAAAAAAAAACAAAAACATGTTTATTTTTGAATATAAGTGTGTGTGTGTGCGTGCGTGCGTGCGTGCGTGCGTGCGTGCGTGCGTGCGTGCGTGCGTGCGTGCGTGCGTGGCAGAAACAGCTTGTGTATTCTCTAAATTATAATTCTCCTTTGACATCCTTCAGGCTGGGATGGAGCAAAAGTTACTGTGAGGAAAGACAGAGATAAAAGAGAGGGCAGGCAGCATCTGCAGACTCTCTGTGATGCCCTGTCATAAAGAGGGGTCAGCAGCATCGTCCCTGATAATAACCAGACAACAACTTAAGACGCACCCACCCAGTCCAGCTGTGGGAGCGGCGCTGAGCCAGTGCAGGGCCGAAAAAGAATTTACACGCTGCGCTTTTCGAACGGTACATCCTAAATCTCTTCTACATGTATGATGGCAAAACAAAGTTTCTAACAATAATTTGTCACCTGTCTATATGACATAGTACCATCATAGGGAGTGGTGCAGCTTACCAAACGGTCGTGTGAGTGCAGGCTGCTGTAGTTTCCTGACTGTGGCATGTGAGATGAAGATCCTGCGAGCATTCCCCCATAACCAGGCTGACTGATACCATTGGATGAATTCCATGGGTCAGACGAACTGTGGGTACCATCTGATGGCAATAAAAGCATAATTTTAGTTTATAACTGATCAGAAGAGAAGAAAAGGACATACTCTGACATAGTGCCAGGCAGCGGCTAACCTCCATCTCTACCCTTACAACTCAGGGTCATCCAAGGAGTAGTTTTTACTTTTGTGTCTCTCGGGACTGAAACATGATCCTTGTCCTGAACACAGCTGAGATAACATTGAAGCTAAAACCAACAAGAAGTCTATCTATGTGAGGGAGTGAGTCACACTGAAATAAAGACAGAGCACAGATTTAAAATTACGAAACACTGCAACTGCTAAAAAATGTCTGGCAACTTAGAACAAACTAAGTAGATTATGTAGTTGTATGTTACAAATTTTTAGCCCTTCAAAAAACAAAAGACAAAATGGTGATACATTACAGAATAATATTCATGACAGAAAGAGGGTGTTAATTAAAAATGTGGCAAACATGCTCTGAACTCACCAAAGAAAGTGCTTGCAAACATACTGCTGGAGGGTTTAGGAGAAGAGTAAGAAGGAGAATCTCTGTTGAAGTCTTCTGAGTTTGGAGATGGTGCATACACCTGCCAGGAGAACAGAGATGTTATTTTAAAATGGGCCAGCATTCATTTATGTGCTGCAGGATCAATTCAACTGATTATTATTTAAGCGTAGAATACCGAGGCATGACTGACACATATACTCTTGTCAAATATCAATATGTTGAAGTTTAAACTCTGCAAGTTTCATTATCTCAGTTCCCATGAAGTAAACACTTTCACCACAGTCACATTTGAGAATGTGTGTACATATATGATCTTGCATGCACAAGTATAAACACAAGTACTGCAGATACAGACCTAAAACTACATATACACACACACACACACACACACACACACACACACACACACACACACACACACACACACACACACGTTAATGACTAGCAAGTAATCAAGCTCATGAAGGGAGGAGTGGATTATCAGGAGTATTTGCATTTCAGATCAACTCAACCTCTAATGGAAGTATAATGATACCCGCTTACACGCACAGACTAAATACCTGGCAAATTACAGCACTCCCAGAGAGGCAGAAATCAAATAAGGGGTACAAAAACAGCCTGCTTTGCTTTCTTTATATTTCTACCTGTACGCTGGTGGGAGGAAGGAGAGGCACAATGGGCATGCTGTTGTACAGCTGTGAGTGTGTGCCAGGCTGGGCGGTGGGATCAAAGAGACTGAAGGCCAAACACCAGTGATGTGGTCCCTGACTTCATCCACTCCAGATGGAGGGAGCGAGGGTAAGGCAGAAAGACAGAGCACGGAGGAGGGAAGAACGGAGAAAAGGTTTGGACAAATTCTCCCTCCCACAGACATGACTGGACGACCCCTCCGTCGTGTAGCACTAATCAGAGCCAGATCTGCCAGATAGATTCCACCTGCACATTTCCAGCTCGTGTCCCCACGCTGTTCGATATAATCCCTCTTTTTATGGCCTCATTTCAAACTCAGATGTTGACAGCTCACTCCTCAAAATTGCTGCCTGATGCGTGTGGATGTAATCACGGCCATAATGGTGGCTTACTAGCTCAGGTTGTTTTGTGATAAAGCGCTGATGGAAAATATGCATCTCAACCACAGTATATCAATTAAAACATGTGAACATCGCACTGATGCAGCTTAAGTGAGACTCAGGGCTGTTGGGCTTTGCTGAGTGAGCAGGACTCCGGCGTGCTGTTGTCTGGGTGTGTAATTAAAGTGCTGTGGGAGGGGTGGAGCTCTCCTGGGTCTTCTGGCTTCCACATGTGACCAGGGTTGATAGTAGTTCCGTAGAGAGCTCAGGTTAGCCTCGCACAGGAGCCCGGGCTTTGTCTTTTGCCTCTGTCTGACGCTCAATGGGCAGCATATGGCAGCGGATAATGCTAATTGTCCTTTTTACCCTGGGCTAACCAGCCAAAGCATTAATAAACCATCCCAAACACCGGGTGCCTCATTCCGCCGGCCTATGGAAGAGAGGGCCCGCCTGGGTTTCCTTTTACAAGGCTATTAATTAAAAGCCGTCACTCACACAGATCAGCACACCAACACAGACCTACACTGGTTATTTGAACACCAGTCGGTATGGCTTAAATAAATCAGCTGTAAAGTTAAAAGCATTCATAAATTTTCAATGGTTATTGCACATACAATTACTGTAAGCGACAAATAAAGAGACAAAAATGTTAGCTTTTGATAAGCTCTGAAGACTTTTGATTTAAACTCATGGTGGGGGTTACTGATTCAGCTCTGTAACTCTGTGGTTGTGCCTCTCAACAGCGTTCTGACTCAGCTGAGTGAAAATCCTGCACAGCTTCCCACATGTCTTTAAGTCTGTGGTACCTGCTTTGAAGTTGATGTCACCCCGATTAAAATATCAAATGTTAAAACACAATCTGTCAGCCACCACAAAGAAAGTACCATCATAACAGGAAGGGAAAGGAAATTTCAAAACATATATATGTGCAAGCGAGGAAAAATCAGGCTAATGGCCAAAAAGCTCAAAGAGAAGAGTTCAAACACTCTTAATGGCGTGTCCTGTTTTTGTACGGTATGTCATTACTTGGAATTGAACCATATCTCTGGGGGATGTTGTTTCAAGTCCAAATCTTGCACACTTACAAGGCTTAGTGTGCATGAAAGATACAATGCCTCTTCAAACTACTACTCTGCTCAGCCTGCTTAGAGAGGCCATTCTTAAGTATTTGTGTGTGATACCTGCCAATGCTTTTTGGATAAAGTAGGGGCTTTACTATTTTCATGCATAAATCTGTGACATAAAATGCACAAGGGCCAACTTAAGTAATAAAAACTCACACACATAAACAAATGAATGCTTTAGAGATGCAGTCATAGTAGAAGTAAACAATCAGCCACATGGAGTAAACAGCCGATGAGTACAGACGGAACTGAACAGAATAATGCAGTGTATTCTGTTATATCATCTGTAATCTGCCGTCAATCCCATCAACCACCTTAAAACGTTTTACTAACCAAAATCACAAGACATGAATTGTAAAGTAGTGAAATCTTGCATCCAAGTGTCTTTTCTGACAGCACAGCAGCCAGTTTGGTGTCATGTTCTTTAAAAATAGAGCAACCACATAGCAGAATAATACCTTCCAGTTGTTAATGCCACAAAAATTTGGCTTTGGCATCAATACAGCCCCACTAACTAATCACAACATGTGTATCGTGTCCTTACAGTGCATGATAAGTCCACACCACCCACAGTCTGACTTTGTGTTGGACATGCAGTTGAGCATTCATGCTTCAGTGCAGCAACACACGTGCACACTTGGGGGACCCACGGATTAGCTTCTAGAACGCATGATATAACCTGTTGCGCCACAAAAACAACAACAGGCACGTCCCACTTTGAGGAAAATATGCAGCATCTTTTGCGTTTCTTCGGATCTAATTTTCCACTTGTAGAGGAGAAGATTTCTGTAAAAGCCAAACATGAAGACATGAAAAAATAAAAGCTTTAACAGTCACTGCAGGGCTTTCGCTTCAATTTTTTCTTCTTCACTAATAGGCAACGGAAGAAAGATCAGTGAGCTGCTCCATCTGTATTGGTATCGTGCCACCAGCTCACAAGCCAATGGCCCACTGTGAATTCTCCCAGTGCTCCAGATGGTGAGCCTGCTATGCAACTCTGCATTATAACAAATTAATGTGGATCAAGTTGATGCAAAGAATGAGCACCATCTTTCTGTTTTACTTGCGAGGAAAACTGAAAAAAAAAAAGTTGGTGCTGGTTGTTTAACAAGTGCTTTTGATCATAAAGTTTGCCCGTTCTGTCCACATGCTATCAATTTTCTCCCCATCACCAACTGTAACACAAGCCTGTTAATACTTAATATGAAAAAGATCAAAGTCATCTTTTGTGGAGTGGGAACAAAAAGGGAAACGCTGTAATGGGTTATGAGGAAAGTTGAAACGCAAGCCTGAGTAAGGTGACCTTTTCAATACAATATCATAAAAAGGCGAACCTCTTTATTTTTCCTTCAAACGCATGTGCCTTTTATATAACGGCAAAAACAGCACAAGCAATGACAGGTGGAAATCTGTCTGTGTAATTTGCTTATGACAGGATCATTACTTAAGGATTACTAAAATGCATTACAGAGCTCATTCAGCCATTGTTAGACAATGTCCTTGAGCAGACTCATAACCCCACTGGATTGTTTTTTGCAATAGAAACAGGACATCTTCTGAAAGCTGCAACACAAGCACAGATAATCTTTATATCTAAAAGTTTACTTAAAACAACTGTGGAAAGTCAGTTCGTTCAGCTCCAAGTGAAGCAAAAGCACAAGCATCCACCCACATAGAGACACACAATTAGGCATGTATTGACAAAAAAAAGTACTCACACAGAAAACGTTTTCAGAGTAACAAAAATCAAAGAGGTCATTACAGAGAAGTTCAGAAATCACATTAGGCTCCCTGTGGCGTCAAGAATGCCAAAGTGATTAAAAACAGATGGAATAACAGCAACACTGGTGCTTGGAGCTCAATCTGCAAACAGGAAAGTCTAACCTCAACAGGCAGCCTCGTTCCCTTAATCATTCCCAGACTCCCACTTGTTATTATTTCAACCCAGTCTCAGAGCTGAAGCAACCAGCCAGTAAAAATAAATTCAGGACTGCAAAAAACTTTCTGCCACACTGTTTCATTCAGTGCATGAAAAAGGGTTTTAAAATGGCTTAACTTTTTTATGTGCAACCCTGAATGTTCACTTGCTCATGCAGAGTTGGGGGCGCAAACTAGAATTATGCAAAAATAAGTTTAAACCCAGAGTTAAGAGTCTCAAAGTGCATTATTTTAATTTGTACTGTCACACTGATGTAATAAAAAAACCAGAGAAGCCTCAGGCACATGTGTTCACACAGAGATGAACACAGTGCTGCATTCTACAAATGAATAAAGTGCAAAACTTGAGACAATCAGACAGATAAATAGACTGACAGTCAAAGGGATGAACTCACAAAAACACATGCACACTTCTTACAGCTCTCCTCTCTCTCAAACACACACATTCCCAAAGAGAGTACTCACCGATTTCCCGTTGTAGTAATACATTAAAGAGTTACTGCCCATTCCAGGGACAGGGTAGGCGCAATACATTATAGCTTTAACAATTTACGTGATAAAGGTACACTACAGCGGCACACTAGCTTTCTCTCTAGACATACATCCAAACCGTTCAAAAGGGACTAATAATTCTTTCAGTACTGGCCTCCACACACGACCCACTCAGAGGAAACTTATGCAAAGCAGGATTGTACCATTCCACACTGTGGGAAGGGGGTGGCTGCATGAAGGGAGTGGCTCGTGTGGTACATCCCTCTCTTAAGCCTCTAAGTGCTGAGGCAAAGAGGTAGAGGACAAGGGGGAAGGGAGGCGACGGGGAGGTGGGTATAGAAAAGATAAAGGGAAGTGGGTGGGACGGAAAACAAATGTGTGAGCGGATTTAGAAAGAGAGAGAGAGGAAAAAAAATGTTTAATTCCAGGCATAAAAAATGCAGATTTTCTGCAGGGGGCACCCCAACAAACTGGAACTAAAATAATTTTCATTCTAAGCAGGATTTCATTAATATGTGTAATTTAAAGGCGATCAAATGAGTGCACTGAGTGTGTTCTCTTCCACACGTTTTAATCCCGAGTGTCTAATCTTTTTGTTTTTGTGATGATTAAATGAGTCTACAGGCAGTGAGGGGAAAATATGGCTTTTGTGAGAACACAACCATCTGGCAACACATTTTACCTGTTCCCACACATGGCTCACACACCAATTAGGAGTCATTAGTGAGAGAAAGTGAAGGCTCAACGTGCAAGAAGAAAAACTGCTCAAAATCCACATCCAGGCACTGAAAAGCATCGACGGCGGCGCATTTATGAAATGTGAAATATGAGTTTTGGTGCTGGCAGAGTGAGACCTTTAGCTGAAGTGCCTGTAAACACAAGAGTTGTAAAGCATGCAACAGCTGCAAAGGGGCTGGTGTGTGACGTCGGAACAAGAAAATAATGCTCCATTTCCTAAACCCTGGGGGCCTCAGAAAGGGGGGGAACTGAGAGGCGGTGGGAAGGGCATTGACAGCCATTTTAACCATGGTTTACTGTGACTGCAAGCCACACAGCTCCCTATTACCTTTATCATGTGGGAGGAGGGAGGGGAGCAAAGGGGAGCAGAAGAAAGGCGAAGACGAGTGGATAGATACCATATTCCAGTGAGAGCCCGGTCTGTGCAGTCACACTGGAGCCTTTCATGTGCACCACTCGAAGCTTGCTGGACTAAACACAGGCCTGTGGACTCATTGAGAACATTACTGTTATAGAAAGATGAAAGCTTCCACTTCCCTAAGAAAACTAGGCCTTTATTATGCTTTTCTTTTAGTACTGTTATTATTTATCCCCCTTTCTTCTCTGAGTCTCTTTTAAAGTCATCCAAAACACTGGCTCTGCATGTTGTTACCGCTTTATATCTGGCGCCGTTTCAAGTTGATGCTTTAAGGAAAACGGTCATGATAGAAGTGTTTGAAGGGGTCTAAAACAAGTCCAGACACACAGCACAGCGTTGCGAGGAAAACACATGAAAGCAGCGACAAATAGGCATTAATTTAGGAAATCAAGTACGCGCGCACACACACACACACACACACACACACACACACACACACACACACACACACACACACACACACACACACACACACACACACACACACACACACACACACACACACACACACACACACACACACACACACAGAGCAGCACTGGGGATCGAGGACACAGACAACCCCTTTCTTTTACTCTGACACAGTGAGAACGCCTAAAAGGTTTTATTTAATTAAACTTCACAAATCAGTCTTCATGACACACAATTCACAGCCTTGACATTGTGGAGAACAGTCAGCATCGGCTCTGGGAGGTGAAGGCTCAGCTCCACCCACCTGTTCACACCATCCTCTCCAAAGACACTCGAGTCATCACAAGGTGCTTTTCTTGGGATTTGTTTGGGTGTTGAAAAACACGCAGCAAATCCACAGGCTGAGGTCACCCCCATCTCACGCACTGGATTTAGCGGTGATGTCATCAGACAGGAAGATTGTTTCCTGTAAGAAGCTCTGGTTCTAATTAGGGAGGGCTGACCGGGAGAGTGGGGGGGTGCACGGGGGATTCAGACTCTCCCAAACTCCGGCTTTATCGTGAATGGACAGACAGTTCAGGGTCTCTGCAGGGCTCATCAGGTTACATTTAAAAGGCATTTTTAGTACAACATAGCATGCAACCTCACCCTCTGAGGCCATTAACCAGCAGGAGGCTTGAAAGTCATGTTATCTTTAGAAAAATCACAAAAAATTGAGCCATTTATCAGAGCCGGATACTGTAAGAACAGAAAGAGCCATCCTGCGTGACGTTCAATTTCATTCACTGCACTTCAGTTTAAAATCATAGTATTTTAAAAAGTCACTTTATTCTTCATATCTTGTTTAAAAATTCTCCAAACCTAAACTGTCTGTAAAAGATCCTGTTAAAAAAAAAAAAAAAATTCTGTGCTTCTCTCCTTTATAGAGAAGCCATTTCTGATTCAGCCTCATCAAACGTGACATGACAGAAATTTAGGGACTATTCGGCTGAACTACAGACTGTGTTTACACAGAGCAGAGAGACTGACGGCGAAATAAAATGCACCTAATTAATAAAATAGAAGCAGCATGGTTCAAAAAAGCATACAGAGGAGCAAGCTGTCAGCAAGTTGTTGGGAGCTACATTCAGCATAATGAAGCATCTTTTCTAGAGTTAATGTGAAGATTAGTGTGAAAAATGCTTGTTTGCTAGTAGAGGTTGCAAAATGTAAACAGTAAAATATGTACAGAAAGTATTTTCACAATGAAAATGATTTTCATTGTTATTCTATTTTGTTTCAAATCTGTAAAAGAAATACCTCTACGAATGTTTTTTTGTTCTTATTTATGGCATTGTGTGTATGTATCATCGTTACTGTTGGTTGTTAGGATTTGGAGTTTCACGACATTCTACTTAAATGTAATGGCACTATATCAACCAAGTCCATATAGAAAAGTTTAGTTCCTACTCCCTGTAATACAAAGACACAGACCTGGGGTAAAATATTAAGATTAAAAAGATTTCTTAGAATAAGACTAATCAACTAAAAAAACCCTAATTGACAGCAGATCCAGGAAACATTCAGTGCGGTGTAAATTAATTGTGTTGTTATTCGTAAAACAAAAATGATAGATCATTTAAAAACAATTCGGTTCAGGAATTTGATTCTTTAATTAATGCTTTAAAATCTAATGCAAGCTTTTAGTATTAAAAACTGTCAGAGGAGAAACTAAACGGATCAAATTCAAATGTGTACGAGCAATGAGAGGTGAGTAGAGCAGACTGACCTCTCTGTTTAGTGCGAGACTCGCTGAAGCTCAAGGGCAGCAGCACCGAGTCTCTCTGCATTATTCATCCCTATGCTCAGAATACAACGTACATCATGTCTGACCCCAACAACACTTCCAAGACGTCTGACAGAAACAGAGTTGTAGACAGTAGAAATATAGAAGTTTTCACAAATGAAGAGGAAACCACAGAGCAACCTTTGTGACTCTGCTTGACTGATGGTGGACAAAAATTGCAAAAGAGAACAGTGGCGTCACAGCAGTATATATATGAAAACAGTTTCTACCAAACTCTTCACTGATTAGGTTGGTCGACATTCAGTCCCTTGAATGTACCATTTCTCTCAACAATGCAGAAAAATATACTGTGCCTGTCATTCTTCTATCTTGATGATACTCCTCATCAACTAAAACTGTAGCTACAGATGCCACTTACTAACTTTACAAAGGTCTTGATAAGAGAAACTTCCCCATATAGGACGCTATGCAGAGACAGTGCTGAGCTTGTCTGGGTACATAAAGATACCGTAAGTGAAGCGACATCATGAACTTTAATAAATCTGAAATTTAAATGAACTTGACTGACTGCCATCTACTTGAGATTCTGAAACTGTCAACCACAGCTGTTAAACACGACGTCGTCTTTGCTCCAGGTCAGAATTCCTCAGCTCTCATAAAACATCGCAGCCCATTAGCTGTCCACCCACAGAAAAAAGACATTACGCAGAAAATAACAATATTCTGGCGTGTGCGGTTCACGTGTGTAAATGTATGTGAAGCTTAATAATGAAACACAATGAATTTAAAAAATAATAATTATGATTCAAATTGATTTACTCAAACAACTTACTTAAGTAAGAATTTTGCGTATTTCCAGTTGCTGGAAAATTTTTAAAATTTGTGATTTTTGTGATAAATATATTCATGGCTTGGTTTTAAAGTTGCAGTTTTACAAGATAATGGGAAAGCATTGGTCCAAAATGCCCATATTACATACAATCATTTCATATAAATGACATAGAATAAATGGTAATAGTTAGATTGGATGTTTTGGCAGCGTTGCCTATTCTGATTTTACTTTGGTGCAGAAGTCACATGCATCATGTTTTCAATCATGCTTAGAAGTTTGCATGCAGGTTAATAATTGGGCACTTGCTGACGGCAGTAAATTGTGTAGCAAAGCCTCTAACTATGTCCAGTCTCCAAGTAGCAGAAATGAAACAAATAAAAAAAATACACCACATTTGTTGAACATCTGTCCTAAACTGTTTGAAGGGAAAACTAAAAACCCTGGAACCTAAAAGTATTAGTTTTCCTGACAAGGAGTTCTCTTTGTTTGTTGTTCTCCTACGCACACAAACAGATTTCTACTGTTTCACTTCGTAGAATAAATGTGAAAATATAATTGTATATAAGAGAGATGTGAAGAAGAGAGGGAAAGTGATAGGAGTGTAGTTCTTTGTAGAATTAGTCTAACCTGATTTTAAACTATGGGGAGTGATTATTTTTGTTTGGGCAGGATCAGGAGGGCGAAGACAACATGATGGAGACAGAAATGAGGAGACTGAAGAGGGCAATGGCCAATGTTTCAGGATAACACTAAATGACAGCACAATATCACAGTTCTTAAATTACTATGATTATATCTAGGTGAGTAAGCTCTCTCATCTTCTTTGTTGCTGGATCAATTATATCTGTCTATCCAGCATAAACATCCCTTTCATTTGTCTTTTGTATGTTAGACAGCATGATGTCAAGCTCATTTATCCAAAAATGTACATGTTCCACATATCATATAACATATCAGAGCCACGAACACTTTTATTAAGATTTCTTTCGTGTTTAGAGATGAACTATAACATGACAATATATACAAACAAACTAATTGACAAGTCCGACACTGAACAGCATCATCAGCAACTATCGCCATTAAAGCCAACTGGAGTGACTCATCCCTCACGCACACATTTAACGTTACCTCTGACCTACAACCGAGCTCTGTAGTTCAGGATTACATGAGCTACTACATGAGCTTCATGTGGTTCAGTGATGTACTTTCCAGGTCACAGCAGCCAGGCTTAGACAGTCTCTAAATAACAAACATTACCTTGGTGATTGTTGACAGGCTGCGTTCTCGAGTCTGCCAGCGATCTGAAATCAAGGTTTGCATTAATGCTGTACACTCACGCAAGGCCTACATGAATAATTTACAACAGGCCAGAATGTGAGTAATGACTTTAATCTGTGCATTATTTTTGTACTCTTTGTCCTTTTAACTCCTTGTTCTCTCCGCAGATGAAAGAGGTCAGGCCTCTGGCTTGTTTGCCTGTTCCATTATCTGCAGCCTCTAATGTCAGTGGTAAATTTCAGGAAACCAAACAAAGATAAACACAAAGCCCAGGGTCCCAGAGGTGGCTGCGGCTGTTCACCATCACCCCGTCAAACCAGGGGTGTCTATCTAATCAGCCATCTGATGAGGCCATCTCTGGGGAGCTCACTGACAGAGGTCAGGTCAGAACCTAAAATATCACCCTCTGCCCGTCGCATGAGCGGAACAGCTTTATCACCTGCAATAACATACACAACCAGACGTAACAGCCATGATGTATAGATTACACGCTGTAGTTCCTAATACACTCTGAAGTCCCATTTTTTACATGAATGTCTGGAGTTCCACTCACACCTGAAAGAAATTCTAAAGCTTTTACTGCAGCATTACATATGTAAAGTTTAAAAAGAACACAATAAACTATTTGTCTACGAGTCAGAACATCCATGAATGACATGAAAGCTGATACACGCACACATGCACACATTCCTGACTCATTAAGTTTGTCAGTTTTAAAGCTGAGAGCAACACAAAGCCCAGAAGACTGTTAACACATGGATTCTGCAGCTTGGTCTCTTACGTGGCTTTTTTTTAATAAACATCATGCTTCAACCCCTCACTTACTTTTGGTTTTCAAATTTTAAACTCATTACGATATTAACTATGTGTAACTGGCTTTAGGACTGAATGAGCCTCAGTGTATCACAGATTAAAGTTATACTGATTTTTAGAACTGTTTTGAGCTGAGCGGCTGCCATACAGTCGGCTTGTCTGAGCTTGTTTGCTTATGGTTTTACATGGGTATTAGTAAGTCTCTATTACACAGTTTTCATGGTAACATCAGGAGTAAAACAGTGACCTAAAGGCAGGTGAAAACTGCAGAGAGCTTCAAAAATGGTTTTAAATTTTCTTTGAGTATACAGCATGAGCGACTCTGACACATCAAATGCAGTTATTGGTTTCAATATCAATAACAAGGTACTCTGTAGAATAACACTCGAAGGTGAACACAGAAATGTTTAAATGTCATTAATACAATGAATATTCTCCTCTTTTTCAATTTCCAAATGTGATTTAACTGATTTACATTCACATCAAATTACACACTAGTAAATAGCTACAACTAATTAGTGAATTAAGTAATCATTTTAATAAAACAAGTCCTCTGCTTTTTGACACACATTCAGAAAAAATATGCAGGGGAAAGTCTGACGCAAAATGAATTACACGGTTAATTTCCCAGGAAACACTAGTATAATTTGTAGGAAATGCCTCATTGCTAAAAATATGAATAAAGCGCTTTATCTAAATTAGGTGCATTTATTTACACAACAGAAGGAATGTAAATTTAATTACAATCAAAAATCCATGCACTATCTTCAGCTTTTTACAGCCATTTAACCCAGCTAGTAATCTTTAACTTCACTGTGTTGCAAATATTTTGGACATCTGGAAAGTCCACTTTACCAGATTATAGAAGCATATAAACACTGACATATTTAATCCGTGTTCGGAACTGTGCCGGCTAAAAAAAAAAAAACATATTTTTTGTTATTATTAGCCTCGTGTTTTCTCCTAACTCACCTGGCTTCATAACACTGGAAATGTCTGTACCATTATTTAATGAATGTGGACTGGGGTACAATAAAAATCATGTTTTTCACTTTATTAACATGCCCATATGGTGTTTTTATATGCTACAAGTCATCATAAGCAAAATAAGCAGTCAACACCACCATGTTGTAGGGTGTACATATAGGTGGAGACTTTATAGAGCCGTGTGTTATTCTCATGAGTCACTTTTCAACAATTTTAAGGCAGGACAGGATTTTTTTTTCCAGCAGGAAAAGCGTTTGATGATTTTGATTAACTGCGATGAGTTTTTAGGGGTTTAATCAATGCCATGAGGAGGAGTTTAATAATTACTGTTTACAACTATGAAAAACAATAACAAATATATTTTAAAACCTGCATTCTTTCCAGGATGTAATGGAAAAAGATGTGTGTATATTTCATTATCCCTTCGAGTGTCAGTTTGTGGTTTCACATCAGAACAACAAAAGGCAAAAATACAAACCATGCAGCTTTCTTCTACTCTGCTGGGTGGCCCCCGAAATCTAATTTTGCTTGATACCTAAAAAAGCCTGGAGTGCTGCTGGATGTTTACACAGGGCTTTACTGATGCATTTCATCTGAGATCTCCTCTCCAAGCCCTGTTACTGTCCCACCCTGCTGTGGTTCAAAGGAGGAAACAAAAAGGAGCTGTTCCCTCAACAACAGCAACATTAGGTTACTGTTGCAGTACAGTATTATTATCTCCTGTCTTTGAGCTGTTAAAGACAGATGGATAGAGGGAGACACAGATAGAAAGAAAAAAAATTAGCGTTTGAATGTCATGCAGCAGACAGCACTGCGAGGAACATCTCTGGGTCTTAAGATTCAGAGCCTAGAGCACACTTCCTTTCTTACAGCCTGCACAGTACAAATCTCTCAGAAACAAGGGTGTCTGAGTGATCTGTCAAAAGCAAATGTCAATCTTTTTTGTCATCCACACTCAGGGTTCTCGCTTGCAAAAGTCCCTGAGGGGAGCTGAATCTCAGCCCACCACTTTCTTTCTCTCATCCTGCAGCCATACCGTCACCAAAGCCAGGGAGGAAGTGTCACATCGAGCCGCTGCGCCTCTGACAAGGGGGGGAAAAAAAGCACTATTTACACAAACAAACTGACATGCAGACGCACACATACACGCCATGCCCTTGCAGATTCCCATAAATATCCTACAAGATGCAACTTTCCCCCACGAGCTACAAAACCCCCTCTCTCTCTCTGCTTCTTCAGTCCTCCTGTCAGACAGGTGCCCACGCAGCTGCCCATCAGCATCCCTCAGCGTCGCAGTCTGTCTGTCCAATGACAACATGCTCTGTCCTTCGCTCCCACTGTTCAGTTTATACAGTCAAATAATGCAGGGAGCCAATTATAGCCAATGTGTGTACTGTAACAAAAATAAAAGTCACAGCGTTCATGCTCGAGGGCTTTTAAGATGTTTACAACAAAGTGGTAAGCTATGTATAATCTAGATTTGTTAGCAAGATTTTTGAGCGGAAAAAAACTATCCTTAAAATAACAAGCATTTGATAGGTATATACATCACGCAATTACAACCACTGCAGTATCCTGAGTCTGCAATCACACAACCAGCAGACCACAGAGGAAAGTATGTGTATGGCTGAGGGAGGGGGTGTCTGTATATAAGATGAAAAAGCCCTATAAACATTTAAATGTTTGCAATCACCAGCTGGCCTGTCTAGATAGTCTTCACATCCTGGTGCACTGCAGTGTCAAAACCTAAATGCACAGAGGATGTGCTCCCGTAAATATTTTGATTCAGCTCCATCATGTAGTGTACACACACACATCATGCTTGGACTTGCAACTTGTATTGCCCATCTGATTTAAAACTCCTAAATTTATTTTTAGACGAGCAAGAATACAAGCTGGAGAAAAAGAGGAGGGGGGATTTGAAAATGAAATAAATAAATAAGAAAATTCCCAGCAGTAGACATAATGATAGGAAGCACTGTGTTGATTTTTTTTACTTTTTTTAAAATCATGCAGCAGCTATTGAGGTCTCTGGTGAGGCTCTCGCATTTGCTTACACAAGCAAAAGCCTTCAGCGGCATCTGCAGCTGCCTTCATGCTTTACAGGTACGCTGCAGGCTCTTCACACAGCTGCCTCTGGCAAAGCAGATCTGAGTCCAGGTGCGCCTTTCCCCTCAACACTTCTTCAACACCACCTTCACTACTTCCAGTGTCGGTGCCAGCAGTACAAACATGGGTCTTGGCTGATAACCATCCTCAGGCATAAAGCTCGCACTCTCGCCCACAATCACTGTACACATTTTTAGGGGCCACAGGTAGCCATTTTCACCATTCAATAGTTTGTGCTCCCACACCTCACCTTTGCTTCCTATTAGTCCAATACCAAAAACGTGACACCTCCTAAAAGCTGCCAGACAACCTCCCACTCAAACATTCTCCACATATGCCACCTATCAAAAACCGGCTTTATGTTTTCCTTTCTCTGTCAGCAGGTTATAAGAGACCTATAGCCCTTTATTCAACACCGCCATCTTTATTCTTTTAAATGGGATCAAAGACTAACTGGGATAATTCCTGCAAGCTCCAGGCTTTATCTTCTGAGCAGTACTGAGTGACAAGAAGAAGCTGTATTTTATCCTGTGCTCTGTCACTGTTTTTCCCCGTCTAGCATTGTACTGCTTGATTGTACTCTTATGAGTCACAGAACCGCACCTGCGCCCATGTGTTAAGTACTGACAAATAAAAGCCCAGCGTCCATTTACACAACAAAGAGATGTAACCCGCGAGGCAACCATTCTTTGCCTCCCTCCCTCTGTCTGACAAGACCTCAAATATATCACTTACTTAAGAGGAAGGCAGCACACATTCGTGCTCCTGCCAGGGACTGCTTCTCTCCCTCATGCTCTGACAAACTTCTTTTCAAATACAAATCCAGAAACAAAACACATGCCACCCTTTTATGTTCGCTGGCCTGTTCCATATTTAATTTCAGAGTAACAGCAGTAGAGGTGACGATTATCAAAGCTCTGAAAGGCAAATCCAGTCTCAGCCTCCCTCACCAAAAAAAAAAAAAGAAAAGAAACCCTGTCATTGTTTAAGGACAGAAAATGGTGGATTTTGGTAAACCAGTTGCTCCTTAATAGAAAGGAAAAAAAGCCATGTCTCTTATCAGTTCTTGGAATTTAAGGCAAGGCTTTAATAAAACCTTTGCCAATCCACCAGGGTTTTAACAATGAACAACTGACTTACTGATTTATGCATATTAATGAACTCCAACACCCCCTGTCTAAGCGAATACAAGCTGAGCTCCACACTTCTCTGCATCCTAATGGTTTCTGCTCCACCGGGATCATTACCAATAGAAATTTCAGATATTCTGTGCTATTAATCTCTGTCTGTCCTCCTGTTCGGCTACGTAATGACTAATTAAACATCAAAAGAGCAGAGCTGGGGATCCGCTTTGACAGCCTCTCTTTCTCCCAGGAGAGCCTGTGAGGAGGCTAGACTGTGACAGGGCAGCACTGAAAATCAATCACCTCAAGGCCCACATGTGTACGTACGCACGCACACACACACACACACACACACACACACACACACACACACACACACACACGCACACACACACGCACACACACACGCACACACACACACACACACACGCACACACACACGTACACTCACACACAATACCGCAAAAAATCCACAGAAAGATGTACCCCACAGAGACCTTTTTCATGCTAAGATTAAACAACAAGCTTGCAAACAACAAGCATTAAAAGTCAGAACTTTGTGAATTAACAGGCACCACTGGTGTCACCGCTGAACAAGGCCCGCAAAAAAACAACTGAATTTCCATCCAAGAAGTGTCGTAGCGATGTCAAGAGCGCTCTTTGCGTACAAGTGGAAAAGGGAGGGTGTGTGAGTAAGATGTGTGTGTGTGTTTGTTTAGGTAAGCTCACTGTGAAATCTATTTATATGAGAGGTAGATGATCTTCCACTCACAGATGAAGGCAGGCCAGGAGGGACCTTGCGAACCTTTTTTGTTTGTAGAGGATCTGTGAAGAGATGAAAGCACATCCATTCATTCAAAGGCGAAAAAAAAAAAATAACAGGCAACTGTAAACAAGCCATAACTCACCAACAAGACCCATTTTGTAATGGAAAGTATTATTGTGACTGAATTGTGGTTTCAAATGAACAACAAAAGAAACATTTTCATTTCTACATCTTATTTCACTTACAGCTATATTTGCTTGTTGTCTGAACAGGGGCTAATGGCACTCAACTGTGGGATGTATTGATACACAATTGAAAAATTGAATTTTCTGATGTGAGAATAAGCATTTAAGGCTCTTTCATCTAAGCCTCACCTATTTTAGGAGCACTATGTCACATTTAAATATTGTATAAGGGCTTTTTAGTGCATTTTTCTAATAATCATTACGGCAGCACTGACCAATGGGTGGAGGATCTTGTAGAGGACGTCTTCTAGGATTGGCCGCGTTGAAGGAGTAGAACGGAGCTGCTGACTTCCCTGACGTAGTCACTGAAGTAGGACTCGCCAACCCGACGTCTGACCTTACAGAAGACTAAGACAAAAAACCACACACACGCTTAAAACCAAAACAAAATGCCAGCTTTCATTGTCAGAATGTGTGAGTGTTTACTTCATGAGTTTTTAGTAAACTCCTCTAGTCAGTTCATCTCTATCGTCTCTATTTATGTCATTCACATTATTTTTTCCCCCTTAAGTAATACAATATCAGAAAGCTTGCAAGCATTACCACTGTAAATTGCAAAAAAAAGATTATTACAATAAACACGATGCTGTAATGGATGCCTGAACTCTTTTAGTAGATCATATCATGTACTAGTTAGGCATGTGATATGTGACTCCTGTTTATTTGGCGAGCCAGGATAAACTGTGCTCACCATGTCATCCTATCGCCAATATCTATTTGACCTGTACAACCCCAACAAATTGGGTAAGAGGCCAATTAAGAGCTTAGTCTAATTAGAATAATCGGCTACAGACCAGGAGAGCAAGGATCATGTGAGGGAGTACAACTGTGTGTAGTAGTTGGCTTGAAAACTCGCCTTCACGTGCCCTTTTGGATTCCCTGTTGCATGCTGAGGATTGACACAGTAACCACCAAGACCTTTCTAGCTGAGGTTTAAAATAGAGCTTAGGTTTCTCGTTTGACTAATCGAAAACAGACCTAATGAAGCTCAATGTAGCACAAATATTTGTAAATAGATAAACAAGTAAAAATATTTATGAATTGCACTCTTAAGGACATAAAATAATTTCTCTGACCTAAAATGTAGGTCATGAAAAACTGTTTGCAAAGAAAAAAAAATGTGGTTCTGTAAAATGACAACCTGTCACTGGTGCTACTGCATTCACATGGCACAACAGACCCACTTCTGCTGCTGCCTTTGTTCAATGATATTGAATC
This sequence comes from Amphiprion ocellaris, assembly GCF_022539595.1. Taxonomy (NCBI): domain Eukaryota; kingdom Metazoa; phylum Chordata; class Actinopteri; family Pomacentridae; genus Amphiprion; species Amphiprion ocellaris. Next base: position 13,011,439 of record NC_072766.1, read on the forward strand.
CCTGCAGCAACACTGGGTCTGGCCTCCTTTATACTAGAATAGTTATTCAGAGAGGGAAAACATGCAAATTTGGATGCGTGTGATCATCTCTGTGAGCTATTCTGAATCAGTTTATTTCACTCACTAGATAGCAACAGCTTTAATACCTCACAAAAATGCAGGAGCAGGTAGAAATGTGAACTTTTTCAGCTTAAATACCTGACAATATTGTACAAATATCCACATTATATGAATTTAGTGTCACACTTTGTGACACAACGAATCGGAAATTTGGATTTTACATGTTAACAAAATTATTTGCAGCTCGTGAGGCACACTGTAGCACTGACGGGCAGAAGTGAGCATGTAAGAAAGTCTGAATCTACAAGCGCCATGTCATGATGGACATTAGCATCATGGCTACAAGTCATGTGGCAAGAACATCATGAGATCAATTATCTTACTAAAATATCTGGCTAGACCAACTGACAAAACAAAATGGTTTTTTTGTCTTGTTCTTTTTCAACAAGAGAATATTCATTCATTTCCAAATCCTGCAAATGAAGGTTTACACATATCTCCCAGCTTCACTTCAAAAATATCTAAAATGGTATTATTTAAGATTTTGGAACTAAAAGTAAAATTAACAGGAAGTGAAAGAGAAAACTCACAGTGAAGTAGACTGAAGATAGAGGACTAATTTCCCAAAACTGGGATTGTGGTACTTTTATGAGAGCACGTACTTCGACAGGAACAGAAGAATCAAACCGTAATTAAAGTCATGGACTCCCTTTTGAAATCAGTAAAAGACAGGTAAACTTGGAGAAGGTCTGACTAAATTCATCCTGTATTTCTAATCTATCTAGATTAAAAGTTTAATGTAGAGAAGTGGGATTACCTCGTACATACTTGTAGCTAAAACTAACAATCAAAACCAATCCAAACCATGTAACACCTCTGTCTTTATCTGTATCAGCCTCAGATGTTGGGTCTGTTGAGTATTTACTACTCGATGTACTATGCAGAGGTTTTACCACATAAGTTTTGCTTAGATGAGAATACCTACGACAATTAAGAAAATAATGTTTGGATTGTTTTCAAACTCACCTGGCAGCCAGATGCTCCAGGGTCCCTCCCATAGCCAAGAAACGAAGCCCGCTCTGATTTACCTGTAAAAACACAGAAAAGCCCATAATGATTACTATTACGCTTTATGAAACCTGGGCACACACCTGGTTTAATACATAATAACAGGCTACAGCATCCTGGATGTTTTGGTCTGCAGCGAAGTGTTGGGTGTAAACTGAACATTTCACTTGCTGCTCGACTTTACTGTCAATGATTTGTTTGTAATTGTGCCAAATCTGTTTCTTTATCAGAACCAACCCACAGTAAAAGTCATTACAAAACCCTTTACATTTTTTTACACACTCATCTTTGGGGGCTTTTCTAGAAAAGACACTCTTTTGCTGCTGGTCACCAAACGATTACACTGGGGCAGTTAAAGCTCTGATGTTGTGCGGTGTAATCCCTGTAATGTCAACCAGTCACTGACACTTAAATAGTCGGGATTTCCTCATGTTGTTCTTGTCAGTGTGGCGATTTAAACCAGTATCTCTACTGTCAAAAATCTACTATTTTACCATCTTGTCTGCAGCTGTAGATATCATGTCTTCAGCGTGGCGCATTAAGAAAAAGCAAAAGCTTCGAAAGCAGAGTGCTAGAGGGTGCTGAGTATTGTCTATAATCTGAAGAAATTATGTGATTAATATTCATGTTTCGACTTTGAGGCAACTTAAATGTAAATGATGCATAATTTTATATATTTCAGTATTTTAACATAACATGTATGAATACATGGAAATGCACAAATCTTTGTTAGGAGGACTTTAACACATACAAGTGAATGGGGTGAGTTTCTATTGAAGATCGAGGCCATGAATGGTTTTAATACAGCAACAGAATACCATTTGTGGTTTGCGGTTTGGTTTGTTTTCTTCCACTTTTATCGACCTCCTACTGTGGTATTATCTGATGTTGACTGGAAACAAAGAAGGACAGAAAGAGGGAAGGATGAGATCAGTTAGGGGGTTAATTGATGGACTGACTGATTTACATTTATGTGATCAATTCCACCATTTTCCTGTAAACTGCTCAGCCTGCATGATCAGTCATACAAAGTTAAGTCCCATTTCCTTCATTGCATTTCATAAAAATAGGACTCCCTCAGGTCCTGTTACTGTGCACTATGAACTAAATGTACTAATAAATGATCAAGAGACAAAAAGCAAAGCCTGCACTTCTGTGAAACAGTGTCAAGAGTTGAAGGTTTACACTATTCAAAGTATGTTTTCAGTTAATTAATTACTGATAGAGTGACAATAGTCAGAGTCCTTCTATCAGTGTCACATCCAGTGTGCACACCTCAAAAGAAGGTTTCCAAGCAGCCATCAGGGGAAAAATAAAGCTTAAAGCACACAACACACATGAATCATACACATCACAATGTCCAAACTCAGCAGTTTTACTCCCCTGGAAAAACAAACAAACAAATGAGAGCTCCTCGGGGAGAATGATGAATAACTTTAACAGCATCGTACATTATTTTTGTCACACTTCCAAATATTATAGGCACAGACACAAGTGTTGGAACTAAATTCTGTTTACTCTGGGGACAAGGCAAATATTTTTTTGTGAATTTAAAACCTGCATAGCCTGGATCTTTTGTTACACAATGACTGATCTGAACATTGCTTTCACAAGCGCAGGTGAACAGAGGCGCATCTAAAAGAATTCACTTGTGCTTATCTGAGCAGTCCTGCAGGAGACAGTTGTTCTGCATCTGTGCAGACTGTCTCCAGAGACGAAGGAAGCTGCAGAAATCAGGAAAGATGGTTTAAGTGGCGAAGCTGCTTCTCCTGTAACAATAATGTGATACTGTTCTGAGCCATCGCTCTTGCAAAAGGAAATAGGATTAAGTTGTCGGTTACCACCAACGTTCACTATCATGGCAGGATGATGAAACATTTCCTCCGACAGAGAATTTTAATTTCTTTTTTTTCTCTCTCTAATATGTAAAGGTGCTTTAGTGAAATTCATTTTCATTCCTGAAATGTCCTCTGAGGGAAAAGAGGTCTGGTCAAGTGCAGGAGTTAAATATTCATTGGCAGCATGTGTTTTGTCACACACACTGTGTCTGATGTGAATAATTGATGGTCACTGTTGTAATTTCAGACCCCACCAGCCGACAGATGTGTTTGTGAAAACACAGTCACAGTCTACACTGTGACACCGAGAAGCAGCCGCTGCTAACACACTCTGGGTCCAGTGCTCAATCAACTGCTGACCTTTTCTCCTGCCATCCCGCTCTCTGTTCTCGATGTTCTTCATTGATCTCTCTAACGAGTCTGTGTTTTTTATTTTGTTGTGCATGTCATGTTGTTATGTAATGGTGGTTGTGCTGCACTGCTTGATCGGTGGGTGTGCATTGTGCTGACTTAGGTATTAGTCTCTTTGTATTATCTGTATGTCCTGATAGCATGAAGTCATTTCATTACAATTTTAGGTAGCTTTTTTTAAGAACTGGCCAGAGACAACAGATGAAAATGAGCCTATAGGACTGACTCTGCTTCATTTACAGTATTTTTTTCTGTTACTTAACGTGCACTGTTACTTTCCAATAAATGAATGAATGAAACACTGTAGCCTAAACTAAAAACAGAGAATACATAGGAATATACAGTACAAACTGAGCAAAGAACCACACATGACGGGCACTGCCATTTTTGTGACAATGCATTTAGAAAATATAATTTTCAAGATTAAAATTATATAATTATTACAGTATGTGACAACTACAGTTACTGTAGGAAATTGTAGCTGCAAACACTTCCAAATTATTAATACTTCATATCTAGTGAGCAACAGTCATTAAGCATTAATGCATTTCTTTTATGCAACTAACAATAAAAAAAACAAAGTCGTTGCTCAATGTTTTTACACCTTACTAAAGGATGTATATGTATGTTTAAACTTCCTGCTTTTGTAAACTGGTGCATGTCCTCTATTTCTGCAGAAATTCGCTGAGCGCACAATCGAGTTGAGATGCAATAAAACATTTTTTTTCTTTAAAGTACTGAGTGACTCATGTTTTTAACTTGGAATTGGATTTGCTAAAAGCCAAGAAGTTGCACAATGCTGATATTCAACAGAAGACTGATTTCAGACAGAACTGGATCAGGACTTTTCAAAACCATAATTAAAAGCAGCAGCTAAAGGTACTATAGTCCATTCAATATGAAAGAATACATCATAGATTGTATTACCACAATTAGCAGGTAAGTGCTATGTTTCTCAAAGGCAGAATTATGTAAAGTGAGTTTGAAGGGGGTGCTTTAGGTGAAAGGAACAGGTGCATGCAGGTGCTCTAAAAACAACATGAAGCTGGTTGTTGTAGTTTAGACTGCTGATTTGGCCTTCTCCCCAGCACAGTCAGCAGTTGGAGCTGCAGCAGTGGCCGTTAAAATACATAAAAAGCATCCTTTAGCCTCATCAAAAATAGTACTTGTTCTTTGAGTCATAACTCAGACTATTGTGAACACGCAGACATAAGTGTGACTTACACTCTGTGGGGATGTTATAACCTCCACCATCACGTCGACTGCAAATAAAGGATCATAAATCTGCTTAGAAATCATCAGAAAAAGGGTGCTTGTGTAATTTCAGAATCGTCACAGTTTCATGAGTACTAAAGCAACCCAGTGATATTTGTCTAGACACATAAGGATACATTACAAACTGAAACTGCTAACTGTGTGGGAATCTGAACAAATACAGTGAAAATGTCTTGATTTTGTTAAGATTGAGCTTTTAAAAAAATCCTCCTAAAGGGGAATTAATCACATCACGTTGTGCATGTGAATAGTTACTTTGAAATGTAGTTGGGTAAATCCAGTTTAATTTATTGTGTTATCTTGTTTTTTGTAGATAAGAAGAGGAGGGGAAAAAACACATTAATAAAAAAGTAATGCATATGACTCTAGCATGCAGTTGGAGGGTGGAGTCACAAAGATAATCAAATGTCACTGAAAGCAGAGACACACATTTTGAGAGACTGAAGCGTTTCACGTCATGCCTACTGTGACCACTACACATAGCTGCTCCCAATATATCCCCGAATCTACGTTTTATGAATCAGCCACAAAGAACAGACTGTCCCCAGACTGTGTAACCACATTATCTAATTATGTATCTCATCACTGCCCTTAACAAAATAAAACAGATATCATGTAGTCTGACAAAAGTTGCTTCCATTTGAAGTCAATCCCTTAACGTCATGTGTGCAAGAGAAACACAGTTTAAATTATTTTGCAGGATCTTAACCTCTGACAATGAAGCGACAACTCGAGCCAATAAATTTACAGAAATCTGCACACAAATTTAAGGAGAATTCATATTTATAATGCTGAAGCAAAATAGAACAAAGTGATATATCAAGTGAAACATATTGCTGGGTTGGCCAGTTCCAAAGCCGGGAGCCTAAATTAGCTGAATAAAATATCATGCAGTGACACAATCTCCTGTCTGACGCACAAATACTGTAACTCATTGTGAGGAAAACAGGTCACTGTAATAAAGTGCATTTCCCTGTAAATAAACAAAACTCAAAACCAATTGTTTAATTGTACGTTCGCTGATTGAAGTCTCAAGCACCTGCTTATAAATCAAAGATCATCCTGCTGTTGGGAAAGAAGAAACAAATAAAAGCAGAATTTATCTGTTACCGACTTGATATTAGGCATGTTTTCTTTTCCCTCCTCCAAGCAGGCCCGTGTGATCACAGCCTCACAACAAGAGCAAAACTAATATTGTTATTATTATTTCTTGAGTACATCCATTTGTTCTCAGCAGCTCTACGCAGGACTAAGCATGTGTTTTCTCAGGCCTATTAATGAGTCGAAAGAGCAGTGATTGATAGGAAGCAAAAATCATTATCTGCCTTAAAACATCAGCAAGAGATGGAAAATGCAAAAAGCAACATGGGTAAAGTGGCTTAATTACCGCAATCACCATCAATAATATAAATTAAGTATGCAGACTGCATCACTCAGTATATCCCCAATGCAATGAAAAATAAATCTCATGAGGAGAAAATTCCATCAATTCTGATTAAAATATTCTGTGAATCTGCTCATTAGCATTATCACTCAGAGGTCACATGTGAAGGTGTAACTGTAATTATGGAGCATTTCACTGCAGAAGAGAAATTACACTCAACAGAGCACATCCTGGCAGAAAAACACGCAGAGAATTAGTACGGAAAAAAGTTGCAAATATTCCAAAGGGAAACAATTTTGTGGCAAAAATAACCAATTTGCTGCAAGAAGTCTTTTCATTTTTATCACCTGGGCTAACACTGCTCTTCATCAGATTATATAACACCTAAAATCTTTCCAGCATGTAAACAACTGCAAAAAGAATACACCGACTACATTCACCCTGCATTTAAATTAACGAGAGTGAATAAATACTGAGTTAAAAATATTCAATCCCCTCAGTCAAGAACCTGTAAGGCAACTCTGACAGCAATTGCAGGTTTACGTTTTCTTGCCTACAACTGTGTCACCATCACACAGTCAAACACTTCACTGTAATATATCACTGGCACATCGGTGTGGTCATTGCACAGATGTTAAAGCACCACTACAGATTCAAAGACTTTGACATACTTGTTGTGAAGCCAATGCAGCATCGATTCAGGTGCCTGAGGTCAAGTCTTTGTTGGGACATAAATCATCGCGCCACTGTGAAGTCTTTGGCACGGTGAAGCAGAATAACCTTAATAATTTGCTTGCATCTGGCACATTTATTTGGCTCCTCGCAGCCCTATTGTACTACTATTGTGCTTTGCAGCAGGGATGGTGTCATCTGTGCCCAGTTTCAGCTAAATATAGCACTTTGTATTACATTTGGAGTTCAACTATTGTTTGGCCAGATCCAGTAATTGTTTGCCTCATGCTTTAAGTCCTTTGCTGTTTTTTCACAGGCCAAGCTGCTGCCATGTGCCTTTTATCAGGAGTGGACAGACTAAAATTTAGCATTTAGTGTAACAGAAATACATTAATGTCAGGCAGTCAAGGAAGCGCATATTTCTGTCAGCTATCTTTTCAGTGTTTAGTCTCTTTGTCTAGTTGCTCTGTTTGGTTGTGATGAGCATCTCTGGGACTTTAATTTTCATATTTACTAATGATGAAACCTGCTGTGCTCAACTTCCACTATGCTCACTACAGTTCTGGATACCTGCCTCTACTGCTGGCTGCTATCCTGCAGTAACCACAGTATAAAGTACGGATGGTGTCAGACCACATGATTGATTACCCTGAGAACAACATTTTGCTTAGTGGTCATCTTCTCAACAGCACTATGTAACCAACGCAGTTTGGTCTTAATGGAAACTTAATCATGCTGAGATTACTTCTGAGATGTATTTTTGTTAGGATGAGCAAAGTGAAATTAGTTGTACTTCTACAAATGATAATAGCTGGACTACTGCAAAATAATTTAATCGAGAGGTCTTTATTTAAAAAGCAATACGTGCTGTTTCAGAATTCAAACTTCATTATCTGTTGTTTATGCTAATAAAAAAATAAGCATTTTTTTTATAATTCAAGAATTTAAAACAAAGCACCTATTTGTAGAAAGTTGCTCCATACAAATTTAGATTTTGAATGATAACATAATCTACCTGATGTTATACAGGTTTAGAGTTTTGAGTTCAGGCATGTTAGTGGAGCAGTGAATTAAACAACACTGGTGCTCAAATCCTGCTGAAAGAAAAGGCAAGCCGGCCACTCATTTAACAGTGTGGTTCCTTATTGATCACAGGGCTGCAGCGCAGCATAGTGTGGCACTGTGTCGAGCTCCTTATTTTGATGATATGAGAGGTAGTGACCTAAGCATCTCCAGGGATCAATTCAAAACCCTTGCCACAAAAACAGGCAATTAGTGAGTGTGCTTCACTGCCTCGCAGATGCATTCCAAGGGCCTCTTTTTTCCATCCAGAAAACGAGTCCATTTTCCTTGCTCCAAGGAAAGCCAAGACCATGAAAACAAACACATAATACAGGATGAGGAAATGTTGTTAATCTAGAAACCAAATGAACTGATCACACGCCAACTCACTTGGTTTGTGTTTTTTTTTCTCCGAGCACATGTGTTTGCTGTTGGTGTCCGTGTTTATGTTCCCATGTGATGACTTCTACGGCACATTACCTCAAAGCATTATTTCTATAAACTCAATAGATCCTTTTAGTCGTGGCAAAAATAAACACTTTTATGAACTTAACAGCATTCAAACTCACAACCTAAATATTGTTATACAGCTCGGTGCTATTTTTTTACTATTGAACTCGGTGAAAATTAGTGCAACACAGGGACCAGACTCCAATTGGATACTCTCCCCTACATAAAGCTCGAGTTTTGGTCTGTCTGGGTTCTTTGGAAGTAAAATTAGACAGGCTCCATGGTTACTAATACATTCCTCTGGCAACTAGTCACGGCACAAGGACACATCAGATCTACACTCACTCCCTCTTTCACCAAACCTTTTAACATGCCTCCCTTTGTTTCCTTCTCTTAAGAGTTTGTGTACATCCATCCTGTCAAAGCCGTTTGATGCTTCCACCAGATTTTTTCTGACAGTAAATAAAAGCTGGCTGGGTTAGAGGTTAGGTCAGCACGGATGAGGAAACAGGGAAGGGAGGTAGTGTACCAAATCAGCTTCCTCTCTGGCTGGCAGGAGAATGTCTACAGCTGAACATTAGGAACAGCAGTAGGACAGAGGAACATGATAGAACCACAAAACACTAAGGAAACATGCCTCCTTCGCCTTGAGCTCAACATCAATTTGTGCGTACAGCCTTGTCAGCAGTGACATTATTCAAAACAGCAAGAGCAAATGTTAATGAGTTCTTATTTGCATATTTATTTTTTTCGTTGTTGAAATGTCACTGATTATTACGTACTATGATGATAAATGCATCTGCTCATGCAGCCTGATGTGTAATTAGCCATTAGGTGGAATGAATAGATCAATTAAAGGCAAGGGACCAAGATTAAGAGAAACCAAACTGGGAAGAATACAGGAATGAGAAACAAAATAACACATTAGGCTCAGGGGGAAGAAAACCTCAACTGCTTGTAGATCAGGTTAGAAACCCAGATGAGGTTACTAATCAAGAAAAGGTGGCTGAATCACCAAGATCAAAGATATTTCTCATTACGCTGCACATTCTTCAGCAATGAAGTGTGACTTTCAAAATCCGGATCTGCTGCCCTTCGCACTAGCTAAACAGTTTATTTTCTCCTAAAATCCATCTCAGTGAGGAAAAAGGAGATGTGGGTTTCCTGATTGTATTTATCCCCTCCCAGGATAATCAGGTGCCATGGCTAGGTCTATTTGAATTTTTCTAACTCAGTAGAAAGGAAAAAGGGGAGGTGGACAGGGGAAAATGTTTTCGCTTGGCCTTTGCCTTTTTCCGAGCCCAACTATTCTCCTGCCAGTGCTTGTTATTCACAAATGAGGAAAAAAATGCATTACTGCGGACCAGATGGGAACATTCCACATGACCAAACCAATCAATCACCTTGGTGGGACGCAGGTGTGACACAGCCGTGCAGCAACACACCATTTCACAGTCTATCAGGCACAAACACATGGTCACCAATCAATGGCACCCTGAGGACCCATGAGGAGGGGTGCTTCTCGGTAGCCTCACTGGTTCATAGCTGATGACTTCATAATCACACATCCATTCTCTCAGAGGAGAAAGGCGATGAGCTCCCTAATAACGTCTCCCACCATGTGAACACCAGGAGTGTAATGGATGCTGCTTTAGCAGGGACACTAACATGCTCCCCTGCATCCCACATTCACATGTGAGCTCTCTGCCATCAGCCCTGTCAGGGTGAGAGAGCGCTGTCTGGGGAAACAAGAGCACATTTAACAAGCTGAAGAAATATCTCCCAGTCGGCTATTAGAATCAAGTCAGTGTGTAACATCAAAGTGTGTGTCGATGTTTGGTACTAGATGCCAAACAACTGTTGAGCAGCGAAACAACAGAGAGCCGAAGAGAGGTGAAGGACAAGGAAGGATACACACATGGGTTAGGAATGCTGATCCAGCTCCAAGCACTGTGGGCATATTTCCTTACACAGAAAACCCCTGCAAACCCTAAGTGGACTGCAGTTTAAGAACACAAGCCTGCAATAAATAAAAGACCAAAACAGCCTGAAGGGGAGAGATCTTTTGATGAGTACTCTCTGGAGATGGCACTGCATGAGGGCAAAAAATTGCAGCAGCCGATTAAACGAGTTCTGTTGATTTTAAGTCGACAAAAAATGTACCTTCCCACCCCCATAATCCTGGCAGTAAAGAAAAAGTCTCACAGAGCCATGCTTCTCTCTACACTTCCCACATTTCACACTCTCAAGGCTCTGCCAGCGCAGGAGAAAATGTCAGGCATTGTCAAGTGGGAGTAAAGGCGAAACAAATGTTTGCATTTTATTATCCAATCACAATCCACTACAGTCAAGCAAGAGGGGAGTGTAACATTATCGAGTGTTTTGTTTGCCAGCACGCCCAGCATGGACACAGGACGCCTGGGCAAGCAGTTGTGACCGTGGAAAAAACACGGAGGTGGGAGTTAGACGAGTGGTAGGCACAAAAATTAACCAGCGAATGTGGGCCAGCTTTTCTGTGGCTCATCTCAACAAGGACTCAACCTTTGATGTGTTGACAAATTAGTTGCTTTAGGGGAGGGAGACTTCACAAAGTTCACCTCAAGCTCGACTTGTCCACATTGGTGATTAATTAGCAGGAATCAGGGGTCGATTTCATGCATTCTCCAGTTGTAGAGGTAGAATTACTCTGTTTCAAGAAAAAGAAAGGAGGGAGAATCTGAGAATTAATTTGTCCTCCATCTGTGCCCACTTTTTCAACTACAGGGTTTTTTTACCAAAATCAGTCCTGAAGTTGATCCTCTTGTGATAAATGCGAGCAGACCACCGCATAATGAAATGCTTTCTTTAGTGTTCATGCATATCTTCAATGCTGTCAGTTGGTGTGGTTTTTCAGTGGTAATGTTTGGCATTGCACTGCTTTTTTTCTGATTTGCACTGAGGCCAAACATTTTTCATATTAAAAAAAGCCTTTAAATGTTCAGTTTACAAGATCAGCTACCAATATGTGCCACAGGTGTGTACAGCAACACAGAGCGCTAGGTTAGACTATGGACACAAAACTATTTATTTAGGCTGGCATCAACTGAAAACAACTGGAGCTTAGCTTTAGCGACACAAAAACCACATCTTTACATTCCTTAGCAGCTAAAGTCAATGACGACACTGTATAATATTTCAAACTTAAAACAGAACGTTTGCTATGTATAGAGATCATGTGGAAAAAAACTGTCCAACCATCCAGTCAAACACTAAACCACATGCACATTATAATGGTTTGGTTCTCTACAAAGACGATTCAAGACACAGTATTTTAAGACTCAATGGTCAGTGGCATGTTTTGGGTGTATTTCAAAGCTACATGGTTACAAATATTTTAATGCTCCAAACAAGGCAATGTCAAAGTCAGCAGACCTAAATTGTTTCGCTAACAGTAATTCTTCTGAATGAATCATTTCCCTTTTAGAATTGCACTTGTAATAAACAATCTCTAACATTCTTGTTGGCATCAGCTGCAGGCAGCGTGATGCAAGAGAGAGATGAGAGAAGAGGAGGGGGGGGAAGAGAGAGGGAAATAGAGGAGAGATGTGAGATATACAAGCAAACAAGCACAATGGGTCTTAGTGATAGTATTTGGGTTTCTCAAAACTCCTTTAAATCACTATTCAGCAGAAAACTTCTTCTGAAGACAGAATTTGACTCTTTTTGCTGTGTACACATCTGCAGACATATATGCAGTTATTCTGAATAAATTCTTGAGGTCTCAGTACCATCAAAGCAGCCAGGTCTTGGCAGTGACTAAAACTAGCAACATGAAGACACCTGGCCACTGATTATAAATTTAATTGTGGCAGTCTGACACTTTGCAGCAGCCTCCTAAAGTCTGGTTATGTCATCGTATCTCGGCCATACAACAGCTTTGGAGCTACAGCCCTCGAGGCCGACTCGACTACAGCTGATCCTCTGCAGCTGGGCAGGCTCAACAGCCGCATGCTGGGGGCCGAGGCCTAGGGAAGGAAGGCTGGGGCCAGAGAGGGCCAAGATGGGTTAGGGTTAGGGAAGCATGAGGGTGGGGAGGGCTGCTGGGATGTGTGGGGAGATGTGGGCAGCATGGGGAAGGAGAATAGGGATTTGCACCCTTTCAGCTTGTCTTCAGCTCTTCATGCTCCACTGACCGCAGTAATAGATAAGCACACCCTGCAGCTCTGCATAATGACCCGCTACACGCATTAAACTGTACCGCACACATCTTCTCATTTTCCTCTCTCTGATCTTTGCCCCATCATTTAGACTAAATTCATATATATATATATATATATATATATATATATATATATATATATAGAGAGAGAGAGAGAGAGAGAGAGAGAGAGAGAGAGAGAGAGAGAGAGAGAGAGAGAGAGAGAGAGAGAGAGAGAGAGAGAGAGAGAGAGAGAGAGAGAGAGAGGCATATGCATGTATACATATATAAGAATTGCCTGCAAAACAATATGTGGGTGAATGCTGTATTTAGCTTTAATTGTGACAGCTTGCAGTATACTGTGTGTGTGTGTGTGTGTGTGTGCGTGCATGTGTGCGTGCGTGTGTGTGCGGGTATGAGCAGCAGAGTGGGAAGCAGGAGCAGCACTGGCAGCACCTGTGACCCACACTGCACTGGAAACTGAGTGTACACCTGAACAGCACCTGGCCACAATCACAGTCTGGGTCTGAGGAGGGTCTCCCAGGGGACCGAGCATTAGCACATGACACCTGCCCCAGTAAAAACACACAGGGGATGCCAGTGTGATGTGGGATTTGACACTTCATGAAAAGCCTTGAGGAACAATTAGACATGAAAAAAAAGAAAAATAAAAGGGTTGGAAGAGAAGAATTCCTTTCTGGTGCAAAAACTAGTCACTGCAGAATGTTTTTTTGTACCATAAAATAAAAGGAAACAGGATTTTCGTCTACACATTTAGGAGGATAACTAGAGAAGATATAATTTTAATTGCCATCAACACTAACATGGTGCAAATCTTTGGCACAAGCTCTGTATTATTATTTCTGCTTTGCAAACACAGGTTATGGCTATGGACTACTTTGACAGCACAGATAAATACACAGTATGTGACTACCTTACAATGACAAAATATCAATCTATGCCAGTCATACTATTTGCAGAAGCATCAGAATATATCTAAAAACACTGAGCAAGATCATATGCTCCATGTCACATGAAAAGTCTATGGACTAAGTTTTTACCAGCTTTAATGTTGTTATGAGAAAAATAAAGAACTTATTATAAAAAAATAGTAGGCGAACATTAAACAATCCAGCTACTGGAGATACTACTACTACTTTCAAAATGCAAAAACAATATAATACAAAGATCAACACATAATCCTAAAAGGTTTTGGGTCACACTTGTCACTTGAATTATTTGGTCTTATAGGCCATATTTCTGGTCGCAAACATGGTTATGAAATATTTCATCATAAATACAGACCTCCCAAACATCTAAGATGACTTAAATTAGGGTGACAAGAGGCTTGGCCATAATGTAATTTAATTGCAGCCAAGAGAAATTACAAGCTGTCATTTCTTAACTTTAGCCTTTAGTATGTAAAATAATTTATTATTGGATACTTCATGTGGTGCATTTTTGTTGCACCTCAAATGCTGAATCACCAAATCATCTTAAAAATTTCATAATTACAAATTAACAGATGATTTACAAATAACGTGAGGATTACAGCGAGTTCAAAGCAGGACTCTTAGCTTCCAAAAACTTTCAGTAGTGTCATTTTAATTGTTTGTTCACAGGAACAAACACATAAAATCACAACAAAACATTTTAATAGGTGGTTGTCACAAAAAAATCTGTTAAGTACAACAGCATCACCAGCTATGAAGATTTATGGAATAAAAAACATGTTTTATTTGTTATGGGTTAAACATTGGTCTAGACATTTCCTTTGCACTTCTGAATGATGAACTTATGGAAACAGACTGCATCAGCTGAAACATGCTGCAACACTTGAATAAAAATAACAGAAAGTAGTCCATCATTACTATCAGCGTTCTGTTAAACTATTATGGAGAATTTCTGAAGGTGGTAACAGAGGGATTGTCTCCTCTTTGCTTGACAGCTACACAACTGAGCAATCGCAGTCAAGTAGTCACGTTAAGGTCACATGTGTATGTTGACACGGTACATGTGGCTGTATGCATGTGTTGATGACAGTGTTAAGCTGCTTAGTTTTAATACAACGATAAACCTGTATGAGTAATATAGATGAAGCACACCAGAGAAACGTGAGCACGAAACTACAACTCAGCAGTTGTGTTATCACACCTTCAGGCACATGCCGGCAGGTCCGGACAACATCCCGGGATGTGTGCTCAGAGTCTGCCCTGGCGACGTGGCAGATGTACTGACTGACATCTTTAGCATCTCCCTCAGTCAGGCCATTGTCCCCAGATGCTTCAAAACATCCACCATAGTTTCAGTGGCAAAGAAATCAGTTGTAACCTGTCTGGATAACTACCACCCCGTCGCACTGACACCAATTGTGATGAAGTGTTTTGAACGGCGAGTCAAACCACACATCACAGCCAGTCTCCCTACATCACTTGACCCTCTTCAATTCGCTTACCGTCCCAACCGCTCCACAGAGGATGCAATATCCACTACCTTGTACTTACTCATCACCCACCTGAACAATAAAGACACCTACGCCAGAATCCTGCACATTGATTTCAGCTCAGCATTTAATACCATCATCCCCCAGAGACTAATGGAGAAACTCCTCCTACTTGGCCTGGATACCGCCACATGTCTCTGGGTCCTAGACTTTCTGACCGAGAGACCCCAGTCTGTCTGGGTCGGAAAGAGCATCTCCAACTCCAACACACTTAACACTGGATCTCCTCAAGGCTGTGTGCTCAGTCCACTGTTGTTTACACTGCTAACACACTACTGTGCAGCCACACATGAGGGGATTCAGATCATCAAGTTCACAGATGACACCACAGTGGTGGGACACTGGAAATGGGGAATCAATGTACAGGGACGAAGTTAAACACCGATCATTGACTTCCGGAGGTCCCGACCTGAGCATGTTCCCCTCAGCATCAGCGGCTGCACAGTGGAGAGAGTGGAGAACATCAAGTTCCTCAGAGCGCAGATTTCGCAGGACTTGAGCTTGAATAAGAACACCTCAGCAATCATCAAACGGTCCTAGGAGAGACTACATTTCCTCAGCAAGCTGAAACAATCCTCTCTCCCCACCAGCATCCTCAGGACGTTCTACAGAGGTGTGGTCGAGAGCATCCTGACAAACTGCATCTCAACATGGTACTCCAGCTGCAGTCTGTCAGAAGGAAAAGCCCTGCAGAGGATAGTCAGGGGAGCTGAGAGGGTCATCGGCGTTCTCCTACCCTCTATCCAAGAACTCTTCCAGAGCCACTGCAGGAGCAGGGCACTGAACATTGTCAGGGACTCCTCACAATCTCTCCATAAACTCTTTGAACTGCTGCCATTAGGCAAACGTTTCTGGAGCATTTAAGGTAGAACCACCAGACTGATCAATGGCTTCATTCCACAAGCTGTCAGAACGTTGAACTGTTGATCTGGATATGCACACACTTCTGCACCTTAATCTAATTTTAGTAGTTTTAGTTTCAGTATTTAAATTATTATCATTCCACAAGGTCACTTTAACTGTTGTGCACTTTACATCACAGGCTGCTGCTATGGACACTTAACAACAATTCAACTGCCAATTAGTAAAACGACGTCTTAGGGATGTGTATTTGTGTGTGGGCGGGACGGTGGATGTGTGATTGCATAAGTGTGGGTGTTCCTAACTTATTTTCTATTTTCCTATTTTTTTTCCCTTTTCTCTATTGTAAAGTTTGTTTAATTGCTTTAAATTGGATCCTGGAGAAACGCTATCATCTTGCCTGCACTACCGTTGTATGTACAGCTAAATGACAATAAAGTTTGATTTGATTTGATGGCTAGAAAGAAGTGACACAAAAGCAATCCAAAGTTATGCTGTGAGAGCCCACATGAGACCCAATGTTATTTAAAAACATCTCAAGGATAAAATTTTGTTGCATCTCTTCTACAAAATCTAAATCAGACTGATCGGTCTAGTAAGTATTAAGAAAATTATAAACAGTCATAAATGATCACAATAAATATGGGCATGCTAGAGTTATTGGTCCTAAACTTTTTGAAGATTTACATATCTGTTTTAATATATATAAATCTGTGGATGCATGTGTATTGTGTGACCGTGTGAGAGAGAAAGTATGCAATGTTCGTGAAAATAAACACAGAAATCCAGACAATTAGTTGTTGGCTTTTCTTCATTGTGACATTTTTGTTTGTTTGTGTGTTTCTCACACTCCAATTATGGTCTTTGTCTTTCCAAAACACAAAGTGAGTTAAGTGAAAAATAGTATGATGTACAAAATAGAGCAAATCTGACAACATAATTATTACCACATAACAGGCAATCTTAGGCTGAAAAAATACAGAGTATATGAAAGAATACCGATAAGGAATCGTGTTATTGTTGATTTGATGTCCTTATAATCCAGTCCTCTTACTTTTCTGTTACTAACGACAGCTGTGAACACCTTCATCAGCTAGGTTTCACTAATTGGCATAGTAATTTTAAAGCAGTATCTGAGGATAGGTCACTGAATCAAAGGGCTTTCTACGCTTAGTGAAAAACAATATCAGTCCATTGAGTAAATAATGACAAAAAGGCAAACATTAAGTGGTGCACACTCAGAATACAGCGTAAAATAAATGAGCAGAGTGCAGCTCTTTCAGTTGTAGCTCATTGCCTGTGGTAATTGCCCAGATTGCTTGAAATCAGCCTCCCCTCACCGACTTCCCCATATCGAGCTGACACCACAAGAAAAAAATCTCAGCAGGTAATTAGATGTAACCATTCCTTGTCAGGGCTATGAACTGTTGGCAATCCCTGTGGCTAAACAATTAGAACGAGTGAATGAGAGCCACCCCTCAACTGCAGGACCTACAGAGGACCTTAAGTGAAGCATTAAAGAGAAAGGAACTTAAATTTTAAAAAAAAGAAAAACATCTGCAAACTCTCAGGCCTTTTGCTGCTTTTTTGTTCAACAGTGCATGACCCTCATAAAAACCATTTAGCTTCACAGCTCAATGAGGCAAGAATCAACACATAACTAACTGGAGTGACAGCCAAAATCCAGTGACCCTCCTGTAGTTTTATCAAAATTCGATTCTGGAACCAATCTTGACTCCCAGGTCGTCCACTGAAATCGAATCATTAGACTACCAGAGATTGCTCGTGCTTATGCATGCCAAACTAAGAAAATATATCTTTTGCTGACAGAACTGTATTTCTATCCTGCAATCACAGTTTTCCAACCACTGTGATTATCTCTCTAGTAGATATTCAGTATATGTGTGACAATCAATACTGTTCATCAGGCCAAAGGAATCACCCACAGTGCTGCAAATCTTTCTGAATGATACGTCCACAGCCTGTCCGAGTGTCGGCTTTAACCAGCCCATGTGACAATAAGTTGAGTCATAGAGACTCACACAGCCGAAAAAGTTTGTCTGTGGTCCGCCGTGCACATGAACAATGTGGCTGCCACCTGTCGGGCAGAGTGCACTGGATGACGTGTGGGTTAGTAAGAGGATTGTAGAACAAGAGGGTGGTGCTAAGATGCACGTGAGGACCAGACCAGCTGATCCATAGTCGGCCCTATCTGGGCTCCAGCTCCCTGTGGAGAACAGTGTCATCATTAAGCGCTCGCTGGCTCCCCGGCATTCAACCAAAACCCCCCATTCTTCAGCTTCAAACCCCCACACACTTCTCTTGTGAGGCTGGAATAAAACCATGCCCTTTCAGAGAAGCTGTCTTTTTCTGTGTCTGCTTCAAAATCACTAGAGGGATCTTAAAAATAACAGAACAACCCATTTTCTTGAGCCATATAATATCCGTATGGCTTGATAAAATATATAGAACTTACAGCTAATAAAAATGACTGTATTGCCATGTAGTGTAAAGCTAATTTTAGTTACTGTGAGTTACACCAATAGTGATTGTACATATTGCAGATACAGTTCAATGGTCTATAACTGTACATTATAATAAACAGAGAGTTCGTGTCCGATGATTTTGTAGTCACGCAGTCAGCAGTCACTGTATGTGTCATGACAGAACAGCACAGAGGTTTGTTGTTCATATACAGTGAACAAGTTTATATTTGTTGTTCTGTTAGTAAAGTTGATTCTAATGTCTGAATCAACTCTGTACCAATCATTTTGAAATACTGTGAATGTACCAAAATCTCCCAATCTATGACAAACGGAGCCACGTTCTCCAAGACATCCAGGCAAAACCACAGCTGTAATTTACAAGATTACAACACAATCATTGTTTGTCTCCTGTTTATTTGACTGGCTTTATCACTTATATTTTGCAGTTTGGTGAACAAATGTTAGACGCCTGCAGAGTATTTGACTTTTAAAATAACGTGAACAACAGACTCAACATATGGTGGACTTGATTTAAAACTGTACCATAACAAGTGATCTTATTTATTTTCCTTCCAAACTGACATTCTCCATTGTGATAAAACTCCAAAAATATTTTACATAAAGATGAAACTGTGAAGCTATTTATCCAAACAGCCATGTCACTGCTCAGTTATTAGGCACCACAAGAGAAATGTTACACAAACTAAGGGCTGAGATTCCTTTCAAGTGCATAAGAAATCATTTTAGTCAGTATTTTTTCCAAAGGAAATCTCCAATCAGTGTTGCATTTTCTTTTACAAAGCCTGGTCCAGATCTACTGTACTGATAAACTAGACTAAACACATCCACGTAAACATGGAAATGTCATTAGGGTTATGGACTTGGCACTTTTGATCAGGAACAATAGATTGAATAAGAGGCAGGAAGTATGAAGAGGTCCTGAGGGCCCTGACACACTGAGCTGACTGTGGGCCACTATTGGGTCGTTTTTGAATGTATTTTCTGAGACACAGCATGTCTGACACAGTTTACTTAAGGCCAACCTCACAGCAGCAGCTCGGCCAGCTCAGCAGGCTGCACTAGCGGTAGAGGACGTCAGTAAGACGAAGCTCTCTGCTTCAGCCTTGCAAATTATTTTTGCCACTTCAATGCAATTTCTGCTAAGTTTTATCTCTTTATTTTCCCCTTTCAATCACTAAACAATCGCTTTATCCTGTCTGGCACTGATTGTGAAGTAAGCAGTCCGATTATAGAAGTCACATTATACAGTAATATGCATATGTAGTTGTCGGTTGTTAATAGTCCAACTGCATTGACGATCTAAATATGTCCTCAGGTGAACCACTTGCTCAAAATCTCTCCCAAGACTTTCATACATCTGATAGATAGACCGACTGCTGCAACAACAACCACAGATGTTGAGATGCTTCCTGACTTGAAACAACCCATTCAGCAGTTTAGATACTGTTCAGAAAACAGGACTGAAACTTTACTACTTTCACCTCAAGATAAAGTGTTGGTTAAAAAGTCCACCCTACAACACAACTGTATATGTGACAACTGTGTGGTTGTTCTACCCTGTGCACTGATGAGGAATAACCTTTCAGACATGACTTAATGAGGGTGCTGAAAACTCCATAAATCCATGTACGTATCCTGATATTGCTGTGGAATAACAATTTAATATGACCACAGTCATCCTGAATTCCCAACCTGAGATAAGCACAGGCAATTCCAAGTTTACAATATTACTGTCTAAATCTGACATATCACCACAACAGATCACATCCATATTCTGCCGCTGGTGAGCATAATTACAGACGAGGCTGAAGAGACGAGACATAGGCAGCGTGTGGGAAACAGTCACGTGATCAATTACAAGAAAGATAACATTTTGTTTCAATTCAGCAGCACCCATTTGTGAACTAATCGCTGTGCTTGGAAACCAGTCTCCAGGGCCATTACATAATGAGCTGAGATGTAGTTAGCCATAAAACTGTCAAGTGGTTACACATCACAGTGATGCCAGGCCAAAGAGCTGGATAACATAGAGCTTTTAATCGTCATAATGCCAAAGCATATTGTAAGTCTGTGATGGAGTATGTATTTGAAAAAGATCCTTCTGATTTTGATCGGTATCAAAACACAGAGTCTGATATGGGTAAAAATATATATATATACACATCAGTGTTTGGGGCAAAAAAAAATACGAAAATAAACATAAATTAGAGAGAGGCTGATATTTGGAACATGACAGGTAGTGTTGATGAAGGGGTACTCATCCTGCAGAGCTGCGGGGAGTATGTCACATCAAAAAGATTCAAAACCACTGAGCTAGGAAGCGTGGTTGTAAAAGGCAAACAGTACACCTCTCAAAGATTAAATTAACACTATAATAAAAAAAATAATTAATTAGTAACAGCAAATCAGGTGCTGGTTCAGTCAATGAGAAAAAAACACAAAGACTGCACAAAAAATTGAATGAGTTTGATTCGATAATCTACATTAAATTCAAAAGTTTTCAGTGAGAGGGTTTTTAATACCGCTGCCTAACTGTTTAACCCTACGCACATGAAACACCAAGCCGTGCCACCAGTAGAAGCTGCTGAAAGCGGTTTTGATGTCTAGGAGACAGCTTCTTATGACGGAAAGCTATACTGATAGCGTGACTTCTAGCCTGGGGGAGGGTCATCACAGGAGGAAGAAGAAGGAGATACGGCAAGGGGAGGGGGATTAAGAGAGGAAATAAAGGCAAGGGGAGATGGGAGAAAATAGTCGGGTAGCCTGGCAAGCCTCTCAGTGTTGCTACCTCCAGATGTATGAGGTGCCTAAACCACAGTCAGGCAATTTTTTTTACACAATGTCTTCCCACCACCAAAGGGCATGCGAGGGGTGAGGTGAAGGGAGTCGCTCACTTACCCATTATGTTTGAGTTCATAAAAGGTGTTGGAGACAATCCTTCATGGGACACTAATCGACTGTCACTCAAATGATCGCTGTAATGAGGGCTGTCTGCGAAACCCTGAGGGAAGAGATCAGAATATTAGGCACATTAGTGGGCAACTGCAATGGCTGCGTGCTATAACGTGACACTAATTAGTAAAAGGAGAGCACAAGTGGTCGTTTACACAAATAAACTGAATGGTCTGTGCGTAATAGTTTAAGAAATTAAAGAGAAAGAAAACATCTGTTAATGACATTGTAACCGTGATTCACCTTAATGATACTTTCACATGTGCAACCCCAATATTGCCATAAAGACACAATAATTCAGTGAAAATGCTTGTGGGAACTTGTGAAACAGAAATTTACACAGTTTTTGTCATGTGTCAGTAAGGTCTTGTAGATATGAAAACTACCAGTCTGTAGATTTTTTGTGAGTGTGAGGACAGATATATCTATTGAGACCTTTAAACACCTGATAAAGACTTGCCTGTTTATGTACAATTAAAATGATGACAGTTGTAGTGGTTATGATAATAATAAATGCTAGTGTTCCTGTTATATTTGAAATAATTTCATTTTACATTTTGTCCTTTTAATTTTATTCTTATGCTAGATTTTAAGTTTTTACCAGTTGATTCTATCTGCTTTGAAGTCATTATTTTCATTTCTTTCGTACGTAAAGACCACATTAACTCAGTAACATTGTTTTGTGGCTCGTTTTTACAAACTTCTGTAGTGCTTTAATGTAGAATGTCAACTGATGGAAAACAGTCTTGCGCTCTTTAAAAAAGGGCAAAATACCATTGTGCTATAAAATTAACATAGGCCACTGAATTCCTCCGCATATGAACTTCATATTACCAACTTATTATCAGCAACATACAGGCAAATGTAATAAATATATTCAAGTTTGCACCGTTTCCTCCCTCAAGGAAGTCCACTCCACCTACAGCAACTTCATTTTTGTTACAATATATGCATTTATAAGATAACAACTTCTAAACCATATTTATTTTTGCTGGTTTTTAAAGTTTTCTTTTACATTGTAACATTTTGTCTGCATGGTAACAGGGTTGTGTGGCACTTCATGCGCGCAGATCATAAGAAAGCGTTGTTTAATAGAAGGCGAAGAAACAGAAAGATGCAATCCTCCGTCATTTCCAGGTACCTGCAGCTTAAAAAAATTGCCTTTTTCTCCTGCAGCTTAACAGTGCCTTTTCATGACAGTTATCAGCTTCAGGGGCTTAGGTCTAAATATCGGTCACAGTATGGTTTTTGAAAACTCGGGGTCCCATGTAATAAAAGATGCTCCGTTACAGTGCTAATCCCAAGCCCTGTGAAAATCCTCCTGTGCTCCAGTCAAATACATCTTCCCAAACTACATTAACTCCCACCAGAGGGACCAAGCAGCAGTGGGCTTGTATTTCTATGGAGTTATTTTCACTAACTCATACTCTTTGCATTCGACATATAGGAAAAAAAAACAGTAAATCTTATTATCCATCTTTTTCTGCGAGTGGATGGTGATGGAGTAATTTCAAAGGCAGTGGAGTGTTGTGCTGTGTCGAGGGAATCCTCAGATTCCCTATTGTGCTCCTGCCAGGCCACACACTGTTAATCACACCATGAACAGACTCAGTAACAACAACAGCCCCGTGAGAAGCTCTAGCAAACTAATACACACAGTTACACATACAGTACACAGCTAACGTAAGCAAGCAAGAAACATTTCCTTTCTTCTACTGCAAAACAAGGAAAATGCTTCAAAGGCCCGATCTCTATTGCCCCCTTGGTGCTACCACTTGGCCTGACCCCTCTGCTTTGTGTGCAGCCGTGTAGGGAAGGGTGTCCAGTTCCTTTAGGAGGATCGAGGGGTAGTGGTCATCTAGCCGTCCAAATAGCTCTCCAGGGCTACATAACCAGAACTTCTCAATCCCTGAAAGAAACAGGACACCAAACCCAACGCAGCAGCGAGCGCAATGGAGGAATAGGGCCAAGTGGTAAGGCCAGAGGGGGGACTGGGATTGGGCCAGAGAACAATTCATTTTGGGAAATATGATTACTTGCTTTATGTGAGTTAAAAGAGAAGACTGATGGTGCTTCTCATATTTGTTAAGTAAATATGAAGCTAGCAGGCGGTTAGCTTAAAACTGGAAGCAGGGCGGAAACATCAAGCTTGGGTCTGTCCAAACAAAAATAATCTTCTACCAGTATGTGTGCTTTGCATCTCCTTTGCTTGATCTGTGCAAAAATCTAAATGTAAAAAAAAACACAAATTGTAGTTCTCAGGAGTCTTCGCTGGTTGCCTGGAAACAGCTCTGAGCCAAGAAATAATCTCATCTTCAATTCTCGTAAAAATGCAGAATATTTATTTTACATTAAACATCACATACTGTGTTAATTACGGAGTTTTACAGCCAGTTTCCCCATAAACAGTAAAAAAAAAGAAGGTGTATCTAATGGACAGACAAGCTGCAGTTAACCTTGGCTGAATGACTTACCTCGCTTAAAGTCAGCTAATTCCCCAAAATGTTTGGTAATAATGAACACCTTCATCATTCAATAAATAGTCATGCTTTGATTTTTATGTCTGCCAAAGGGAAGCAGGAAAAGACTAGCAGGGTCAGTTAGCAGGGCAGGAAGAACAAGGAGAGGGATAATGGTCAGTCCAGGCCTCGTGTAAGTCTGAGTGTGTCTGTGTGTGTGTTAGTTTGTGTGTATGTGTTAATGCAACCACACTGTGTTTGCTCCTCTGGGACCATTAGATCATCAATCACAGATCCCTCATCATTCCCAAACACTGGTGGCCTACATCCATCCAAGACACTAACACACGCTGTCATCGCTGCCACGGGGCGATGTTAGCACTGGTGGCTAAATAACTGTCAGATCACTGTGGCAGCATGCAGGCCAGAGCTCACGCCTTGTTCCCCAATCACTCGCCACGGCATTTAAAAAGTCATCTCTTCCGCACACTGAGCTGCATCCCAGGTGAACGTGTGGCTGCATGTGGCAGCTTGGGAAGTGATGATATGGTCATGATGGATGCGTGTGGGGTCCAGTATCAAGTTGGGGCAGGGCACTGGGGAAGTGGGGGTTGTCGTGCGGTGGCGGTGGGCACAGCCCTGCCTGTCAGACCGCCAGCCTACAGCCACAGCTGCCCAGGATGCAGCGGCTGGCTGGGAGCCAAGGTCAGCACGGCAGGGCTCGGGACTGTTCACAGTCGACTGATCACACACTCAGCGTACCCGCTCAAACAAGCTCAGGGACAAGACTGAATTCCCTTTGTAACAGACTGAAAAATGAAGCACTCTGAATTTCTTCCAACAGCCTTGGACAGACATTGTGAGCAGAGAATAAACTGGGAAATTTCAGAAAACAACTCTTGTTTTTTAAATAAATTTTTTGATTTTCATCTAACAAAGTAATGGAATGAAACTAGTCATTAATAAAAACATCTAATCTCCATGGGAATTTTCACCTGAGAAAATAATACCACAGTCTGTTCTACAGTGCAGTGCTGTTGTTAGCTGTGCTTTTCAAAATCAGGGAAAAGAAGAAAATGACAAGAAACTCTGGACAGCGTGACGGACCTCTTAAAATCTCGAGGACACGATCATCTCTGCAGACACACTGAAACATAATGAACTTCGAGTGAAAATGGCATTTTTAAATTGCCAGTAGATGCAAATTTAAGCCTCTTGCCCTGCTTATGCTGTACTATACTCCAAACCCTGGGACCTGGAGTCAAAAAATGGATGTATTCTCAGTCAAAACACAACATCTTTTGCTAGATAGCTTGTTGTTACAAAGGTTGGAATCAAACATGAAATGATTTTAAATTTCATAAGCACCATTTGATTTTATATTGCCTTGTTTTGGTTATGCTTTGCTAGTCAGGCTGGCATCTTGAGCACTCATGTTAAAAAGAAAAGGTCAAAAAGAAACATTCCTCATGTGTCTAGCCTTACCAAAAAATAGCAATTTCAGTGTATTATATGGGCGATTTACACATCATTTTAGCTTAAATGTTTTAATGTTCTCTTAGCAATGTTTCTAATTATGATATGATAAATCTACCCAAACATGCTGGCTGCAAATAGTTACCTTGTGTTTACTGACCCTAACTCTACCAGTGTACTTAAAGTACAAATAGGTGACAAATGAACAGAGAAAACTCTGTTTTTTCGTGTGGCTCTGTAATGCTGTGGGGGTCATTTTGCTGGTTAGGTTTGGGTCCATTTGTTCCATTAGAGGGAAGGGTTGCTGAAAATCAATAAAACTGCTCCAACTGATCTCCTTCATCCTATCATGAAGTATTTTTATCCTGATCGGAGTGGACTCCACCAGGATGACAAGGGGTCACCGAGTGGTTTAATGAGCATAAAAATGATGACAATCACGCTATGGCTTTTGCTGTCAACTGATCTCAGCACAACTGAACACCTTTGGGAGATTTTGGACTGATCTGTTCAACAACACTCGCCACCCCCCATCATCAAAGCTCCAAGTGAGGAGACATCTTTTGGAAGGACAGTGTTCAATCGCTCCATTAGAGTTCTAGAGACCTGAAGAACCAATGCAAAGACACACTGAAGCTGCTCTGGCTTCACATTGCAGCCTGACACCTTACCAAGACACTTTGTGATGGTTTCTCCTTTAATTTGTAAGTTATCAATAGCAAATACACCATAGTACTATCGAGTGTTTGTCATTTTTAATCAGCTAATAATGCTTTTGGAAAATTCCTCAATCATTCTCTAGCATTTTGGCTAAAATCCCATCTCCATAACAAGCTACTCAGCCGCATTTTTAGTCATCTTAGTCTTCAAATGAATGAACCAACTCTACACATTATCAGTTTTTTTAATGATCATCAATCAACAGCAATAATAAGTAATTTCTATGCTTCTCTGGATCTAATGTGACCTGTCTGTAAACCACAGTCCTAGCTGTGACATGAATTGTATTAAAATCTCAAAACATATTATTCAACTCAACAGATTATAGTAGTCCACTGAGGTTTAAAAGAAACATAACTGCCTTCTTAAAACAGAATATATGGGATATAATATTCTATAGGCAACATAAATCAAGTCTATATCAATATAAGGTGTGTGTTTGGCTCTGTGAGATTGTGAAGTGTGGCATGTGAGTGTTTGCCTGCACGCCTTATGGAGGTGCAAACAGCTGTCTGTTGGCTGATGCTGCTCCTTGTAATGTCAGAATCACTCATTTATATGCACCTGGAGCAAAGATATCTCAAGCGTCTCTGTCTTATAATTCAAATCAAGCTGCCTATGTTACCATAGCCTGTAGATGTTCATTCGGGAAGGGCACAGAGAAATAAACAAGGTAACGCAGCCCGAGTGGCTCTGACATTTAGCTGAATTCTAATCGAAAGTGACAGGAGATTGACATTAAATGAAATTCATACAGGGCATCTAGAACAACCAATGTGTGAGAGACAAACAAACAGAGGGAGAGCTGTTCACACTTGCTCACACCAACAGTGAGATGTTCTCACTTAAACAAAGACAGACAGTTTAAACCTGTAATCAAACCTCTCCTATATTATTATTCTTATTATGCAAATTAATTAAATTGGAAACATTTTGAGGATCTAATTTTCTAATGTGTACAGCTTGTTGCTTCGGGACAGAGGCAGAATTTCTCACATACCGGCTGGTTGCCATTTTAGTGACAAATAATTGACTGTAAATGCACTACTGTAATGTCTGCAAAGATGCTGAGATTTTGTTAACCCCTTTCTAAACACAGAATTATAATTTGAATACAAAGATTTCCACCTTCATATCTATAACTATATTTAGAGTCAATTTTCTCCCATCAGTATTTACAGACTGTAACTATTTTGTATATACTTTGAATAAATGGTATTTACCTAGTTAGAGTTGAAATAATTAGCTGATTAATCAATGAGCTGGAAAACAAAGTGACTTGCAACTATTTTAATAACACTGCACAACAAAGCCGCACAATTATGGCTAAAATAATAATCACAATTACTGTGATCGATATAATATCAATTCAATTCTTCATTGAATTTAGTGACAAAGCATTTTAATTTTTATATTTAAACAAACAGCATTGCTTTCACTCCCAACTGTGCTACATTCCTGCTAATGTACAAATAAACAAAATAAGACTTAAAATAAGGTTCATCTTCACCAGAATTCAGTGCATCTCCTCGAAGTAAAATACAAATAAAATTCTGCTGAAAAAACACCTCACTGGCTGAACATCTGCTTATCAACTGACACTACAATTCACAGATGTTCCCTAAATGCCTCACAAGCAGGCTACAATAGACGCTAACCAGGCAGCTGTGCAGAGAAGCCTCTAGTCTCCACTAGGCAGACAGGTGTTACCAAAAATTACTTGAAAAGAAAAGCATTTTACACAACAATATCACAGTTCATTGTTGGAAGCCAAATTTATGACTTTGATTTTAAAAAAATCAATTAATTGTGCAGCCCTAGTAGCAGTTTTCCGAGCAAGAAGCAACATTCTTAAATAACAAGATCGGCTTGATTCTCTTTGTTCTGATTAACTGTAACAAAATATTTTGGCTTTTGGTTGCACAAGACAAAAGATCTGAAGATGCTGCCTTGTGCTCTGAGAAATTGTGATATTTGTGACATTTCATAGTCTAAACTTTTAAACAGTTAATGGAGAAAATAAATGGCATATTAGTCAATAGTGAAAAGAATCATTAGTTCGAGCCCTACCCATAATTTCACTTGGTGTTAATTCCACCACACTCAATGTTGATGTTTTGGGACTCACACAGATGATGTAGTTTGAAAGCATTAATGAAACAATGGGGAAAAATTTGGGGGTGTATCTTTCAATTAGCTTTTAGTTTGTCCATTAGTCATCCACGTAATGACACTGATTCCATGCTTCACATCATAATGACTAGGATTAAGAGCAAAGTCATTTTCTAAATGGCACAGCAACTGATCACATATTAACTGCAGAAAAAAAAAATCTAATCTCCCGGACATTAAAACAATCAGGAGAAATCTGATTTGGGGTAATTAATTGTGAGCAGCATTAACATATAATCTGAGCTTAAATAATTTAACAGATCTCCACGACTTAAAAAAAGAAGCTCAACGGGACAATAATATCAAGTTCAAGTCATTGTTTTTTCAGCAAACTGCATATCAGCTCAGATAAAAAAAATCAATTCCAGCAGTCATGGGAATATTTACCAGTCCCTTCTGTCACTGAGAAATGTGTCTATTACAGGTCATACAACATGACTGGATCTGGGATAAGGTGAGACTAAAACATTGTGAATGTACCACTTTGATGTAATGAGTGTTAAATGATGTGCTGTGGAGCAGAAAGGCCATTCAGAGGGTTTGTGGTGTGGGTCATCTTACCCGGGAGGACTCATAGGAAGGACTGGACTCGCCACCTGGGGCCCAAGACGCTTGGTTGGTCCGCTCATCCATACCTGTCAGAAGAAGAAACGCACAACTCAGTCAGCAAACGACTACTCACACAGTTCACTGTACAGGTATACGAGTCTGAATCCATGCTCTACTCAACACAAGCAGAGACACAGCAAACACATGTTGAGCAATCACAATGACAAAGACAATGCTGGTCATTAAATAAACATGTTTACACACTGTATCTGGGGACTTTCTGGACAGAGTTATTAATTTCATTTGTGATATGTTTTTCACGCTTTAAGACCCAAATATAGAAAATAGCAAAAAATAAAAAGTAAAATAAAACAAACAAAAAAAAAATAAAATAAATAAAATTTAAAAAAAAAAAAAAAAAAAATATATATATATATATATATATATATATATATATATATATACACAGTGTTTCCTCTACATTCATTCAGGAGCAGCGGTTTGCCACTCCTAAATCCTAGGCGCCCCTCCTTCAAATTTCTGTTTTTTCCCATTATTGTCGCGAATACACCACTGCCACGTCTCCACCTTCACAGCAGAGTCCTGCACTGTCTCTGTGGCACTTGCGTGTACCTAGGTAAACTACAGATAACGATCTTGCTCAGTATCTACTCTTTGATACGTCAGGTTAATAAGACGTTAATTACTCGCGAGAAGGCGGCCTTGAAAGTGACGTCACATCAAGCACCCAGGCACCAGGTCAGAGAGTCAGAGGAGTGTCGTCTTGGAAAATAGGTCAGCGACTTACCGGAGAAAAGCTATTAGCTTAAGATAACTCATACTAGATTTTATAAGTTAAATAGACATTCGCAAAATATTGATGGCCAGCTAACGTTACGTAACATATCGGTAGCTAAGTTAATTGGGCCCGGTGCCAACTCAGTGTCACTAATGTGAGTAAACTAATTGATATCTTTAAGCTAATATCTACACGCTATGATGTAACTGCTGACTGCGTTTTCAAATGAGCTTGTTCAAATTTGTATTTTTTTTTTTAACATTCAGCCTTTAAAAAGCTATCTTCAGCTAGCCGTTCAATAAATAGGTTGTACAAGTAAAATCTGCAGTCAAGTGTCATATAAATAATAGAAAATAATAATTTAAAAAAACTGATATTGTATTTTTGCAACAGTGGGTTTTACAGGGTTAAAGTCAATCTCCAGTTAAATATTCACTGTGAAATAGATTTAAAATGTGATTGAGCAATACCACATGAGATACCATCAAAAGCGTGAATATAACACAAAGAAGGCAGCATGACTTTATAAAACCATTGAGGTGACAGTTTAAACCCAGGGTCAGATGCTCTGAATAATGCATATCTTAAATTACAGTCTTTTGGGATTTGGTAATTGCACTGGTTCAAATCCCAATTTCAATTTGAAATAAACTGTTCAGCCCTGATGTTCTTTATATAGTATTTCAGAGAAGTACCGCATCCCTTTCAACCCATCTTATCTGTGTTAGTTCCTTAAACTGTTCATACAATATGGACAAACCAACATATACAGCGTTTCCCAAAAGTTACACAAATGTGGCAACAGGCAAGGAGGTGAAAGTGTCTTTTTTAAATAATTATTCAATGAATCAGTCAACAGAAAATTCACTGCCAACTAGTTTCATTAGTGATAAACTGACTTAGTTACTTGTCAAACATGTTAACTTTCCCTCTATTGTACAGATCAATGTGAGCTAAATATCTTTGGGTTTTTAATTGTTGGTGGAACAAAACAAGTCATGCGAGTATCTTCTGACATTTTAGAAATTTAAAAAAAAAAAAATCTGGAGGAAAATAACTGTCACATTAATTGATTAAAAAAACTGAAAACAGTTGTTAATTGCAGCCCTAAATGGCAGCCAAAACATCACATTCAGCCAGCATCGTAGCACATTACATCACCCAAAACTGAACAAAAACTAAACACTGAATGAGAAACTTTGCAAAGCCATTAATCACTTAGAAAGGTTCCCATAAATACATTAGAAATCCTGAAATTCACACACACACACACACTTCAGAGGTGACCTGCATAAAAGTAGGCGATGCTACGATTAATTAAAGGGCAGGCACACATTATATTGATGCCATATTATCTCCACGGACAAATCACATGATAGGGGCGCAACTTTAAAAATGAACTATGTTTTTATTTCATCTAGAAATGAATTATAATCTCCAAGGGTCAAACTTAATAGCACAAGACTTATTTTTCCTTCACATGCTCCTGATGTGTCAAAAAGCAAACTAAAACTTTTACGATGTGACGTGTTCCATGCTAAACAGCTGAGCACCGAACCTTGATAAAAATATAATTTTCTAAATTAAAGGAAAACCTCTATGGTTCAAACATCTAAAAGAAAAACAAATAAAATCAATAACGGCATCTAAACTGCAAAGCTAGACCATCTGGCATATGTTGAAAAATATATCTGATCTTTGCAATCCAATTTATGTGACATAGTCAGTAACAAATATTTGATGCCTTGATTGTTCTTGCTGTTTGAAACAATATTGTGCTGCAGTAACAGCCAAAATCTCCAAGAAAAGCATCAACATTCCCCACGTTATTGATTGTCCCTGTTGTAATTTCATCTGTCTCAGTGAAATGCAATACCATTTGTTCATTTTCTGTTTCAAATAAAGAATATCAGATTTTTTAAAAATGTGTATGCTTGGAAAAATAATAATATAGCAAGCACGAAGCAAATCTTTTCAATATTAAGTATATTTTTGCCCGTGAAGTTTAACAGATGATATGCACTAAGATGTGTCCATGCAGCAGGGTTGGACATATAATCCAAGAAGTAGCGATTCTCAAGAAGCCAAATTTACACAAGTGAAACAAACAACTCCAAATAAAGCAGAAGTTAATCATGCACAGTAAAAAAACAAGTCTGTAATTACAGATGAAAATGTGTGTGATGGTTCTTATTCACCATCGCCAAAGTATAGCTTAGCAAGCAGCTACACATAATGCATTAATCTGACCTAATGAGGCTCGATGCAGCTTAATGGGCACTTTTTATGTGTCACTAAAGCTATTAATCTCAAACAGAAACCTGATGAGAAGGTGTAATTATATTGTTATAAGATACTGAACAGCATCTTATCGGAACTGGCACATTTCAGATCTTGCAGACAGTCATTTTTCCATATTATTAAAATGTTTCCAACCTCTGTGCTGCCAATAACTTCTCAGTCAGAAACTTGTGCATCTAATTATACACTTAACCAGAAAGTCTGTGACATTTCTTTACCCAGAAATCATGCTCCAGTGAGCAGAGCTATAGATAAGTTTCATCCTGACAAACATGACGTTTTGCTGCTTGCACACAGTACATTCATTTCCTCTTCTTCAGTGGCTTTATGGAAAAACTATACAGCTAATTTTGTCTCACTTTCGTCATTTGGCTGCGTTGTTGTGCACATTCACTTGCTGAACAGCTACTCTTGGTGGTGTGACAACAGCAGTGTGACATTGAAGCCCCAACTGAGGCCTTTTACATTCTGAATGTAACAATGGTCAGTGTTTGCAGTCCGGCTGCTGGTTGTCATCTCGTCTGATTACCATCTCCTACAAGGGCTCAAGGGTCCCCTCTCTTCTCCGTGTACAGACAGCCAGCACAATAAGATTACTCACTGATACAAGAGGCTAAAAGGGAAAAAAACACACAAATGCAAGGGCTGCAATGTAAGTCTACTGAATTAGGAGAATCAGTGCTGCTCTGCTCAAAATCATACATCAGAAAATCACCTTGGTTTACATAACACACAAATCACGATATTTTTATGAACAGATCAGATGATCATGTGTACTTTAAAAGAGCTATAACCCAATTCAGCAGCTTTTTAGCCACTTTAGGCTCGCTGTTGTGTTTTTACAGCCATTATACAGTGCTTGCAACATTCTCTGCAACCATGTTTTCACCAGGCAGCATCAAAAAAAAGCTGTGATAACTAAAACATGCCCTACCTGCCCAGTAACAACCTGCACGATTTTGTTAAAGGTCTAATCTGTAGTGTGGTGTGATAACATTGTGATGGAGGGCTGACAGAGGAATCAGAGGTTGGCAATTATAACTGACTGCTCCTTTTTTAACGGTCTCCACTGGGTCATTCATAAACAGCTGCACCATCCCCAAACCCCTGATTCAATAAAGTAAAAAAAAGTCTTCCAAGACAAATATTGAGGCATTTGCTTCACAAGCGGAAAGATTTCAGAGACAGAAATGAAACACTTCTGATGTAAGAACATGCAACAAAGCTGAGGCATCACAAAGTGTCAGCTTAGCAAATTATAGGATTAAACCGCCAAATATCTGTTTTTTTTTTAATTTACAATTTCACGACCAGTGATACTGGCTCAACTAAGTATCCTATCTACAAGTTAGAACAGATAACCCAGACTTTTTTGGTACAAACAAACTGCATTTTCATATTTAGTACGGTTGATTAGAGCTGCTGTGAAAGTCATCTATCAAAGTCTGGTGCAGTAAACTCCACTGTAACACTGTACCTCTATTTTGTCCCGTCTTTACAGTCTATCTGTATTGTAATTATACTCGATAATGCTCCTCATTTTTTACCTTGGAGTGCACCCTTTGAAACACAAGACAACATTATTAACACATAAGAAGCCTTTAAGTTCAGCATTAATGTGATTTCCCTACATCTGTCCATGTAGTTCTAATGATGCAGGATGACAATGAGCTACTTGTTAA
The DNA here is from genome assembly GCF_022539595.1 of Amphiprion ocellaris. Classification (NCBI taxonomy): domain Eukaryota; kingdom Metazoa; phylum Chordata; class Actinopteri; family Pomacentridae; genus Amphiprion; species Amphiprion ocellaris. The sequence continues at coordinate 13,044,817 of NC_072766.1, forward strand.
ACTTCGTATTTATTCCTCTCCATTTGTTTGTGCAAAGCCAGTGTGAACGTGAGCTGGATCAAGTGCAACAGTATAGTTTTTTTTCCCCTTCGTCCAGATTCCAGATCAACTAAACTGAACTAATCCCATCAGCAGAGCAAGCATTGTGTGTATGAAATGATCAGTCTGCAAGAATCTTTATTGTTGTTGATATCATTTAACACAAACAGAAAGTAGAATGATGATCTATTTGGATCCGTTTATCAATTACAACAAAATTACCAAATACAGACGTCATTTATAGTCACCAGTTAAACTGTAGGTTTCATTTAAAATACAGATAGAGGGAGAAAATTTAAAATGCTTAAAACACATACTCACAAATCAGGCAATAAAGAGCATTACATATTTACAAGAACTGTAATTACATAAATTTAAACTGGCCATGGGGATGAAAACTTCTAAACATAAGCACAGAACGCAATGGGTAATTTTATTTTCTTTAAGGTTTATTAGACACATCAGCATCATTGAGTAAACTTACACATCTTCATATGAACAGCTGATACTGACTGAGGAATTTATAGAATCCAATTCCTTGTATGAATGAATACTTCTTTTCACTCAAAAACAGTTGGCAAAAAAACTACAGCCCCAAACGGCTGCTTAAAATTAAAAAAAAAAAAAAAAAGAAAAAGCTTCTGGTTACAGCAGTATCTTGAAAAAAAAAAGAGAAATGTCAGTCATATCCCTATGTACAAAGACAGGGATAGATTTTGATATGAATATGAAAAATGCATGCATTTACACTCATTTGAGAAACGTCTACTGCGGTGTAACAGGTTTAAAAACATGATTATCACCTAAATCATACTGGGTTTATGCAACCATGTCTCACAGCAAAACACAGTCACAGTCTGACAAGTTTTGATTCACATCCATGATAATCTAAACAAATTCAAAACACACTCTTACATTGTTTTGTTGATATGCACAAAGTTTTTGGCTCTATGTGGCATAATGGCTTCTTGTGTAAATGAACTGAGAGCAACAGTAAAACCAATGACTGTATCAAGTGTATGTAAACAAGTAACAAATGTGAAATAAAAAACTGGACTCAAACAGTTTTCACAGGGACACAGGGTCAGATAGGGTTAATGTGAGCTCTCCATTGCTTTACGTAAGTTACTCTACACCAGTCATTTGTCAGTATGTCCATGGGTTTGGTTGAAGACGACCTAACTGCAAATCTAACAATAAAACAATCAAGTGGGGAATTTTGCGCAGGAAGAAAAGAAACAACACAAAATACAGACAAAGACCCAAAAAGTGTTGCCTGGATGAAAAATAATAATGTCCATGCATGTCAAAATATACTATTTGCAGTGTGCACAGCTGCTGTAGTGTATAGAAAATGAAACTGTATTTACAGAAATGCAGTCCAGAGATGTCCAACAAAAATGTTTTTACAATAAGAACTTGAGCAGCTCAAATATACACTGAGCCACTATTAGAGTCAGATAAATCTACATGTAGTTGCAACTAAATTATATTATCAATAAACTCGAATTCCAAACTTTGATATGTTTTCTAAGTCATAAACTTAGATATTGTCATTTCATATGCTGGAGAACAATGTCAACTGTGCACTGTTTACACATTGTGTTTATCTAGTCTGTAATAGATTTAACTGACGAATTCAATTAAGGGTATCTTGATTTTACAGACAAGCGGTGCAGCAGTTAAGTGAGGCCACCAAAGAGAGTGTGTTTTATATTTAATTTTTTGCGATAAAAATCAGCACATGAATAATTTAATCATTTTTAACACAGTGTGAGAATCGACTCACACCACACAGGACTGCAGCTCAGGCTCTCTGCTGTAACAAGCCCTGCGTTATGCTTTATCCACAAAACTGAACTCAGAGTGAGACAGCACACAGCAGCGATGCTCTTCGTAGCTGTGGCCAGCAATGAAACATTTAATTTTGGTATCCAACCGACTGACAAACCAACCTGCGCCAGCTGCTGGTCACAGCCAACAAATGTACCACTACATAGCACTAAATGAAAATTGCCCATTTCACAGCAGCCATCCGCTGCCCCACTACACTAAAGAGTCAATGGCCTCATCAGATTTGCATCATCAACACAGCTGGAGGGGAGAAATGATGAATCTCCGTTAGAGCCACTTTGGTTATTTTTTCCAATCCATCTTTCCCTGGCACACTTTTGAAGGGTCTTGCCTGTCCCACTCTGCCTCAATTATCTGGCTATGCCCAGCTGAGATGCAATAATCCAAACCCTCATTCCCTGCAATTTCCACACTTGTGTCGGCACACTCACTTGCCTTAAGTTCACAATCACTTATGTAGGTGCTTCTTCCCCTACCTTGAGGATCAGAGAGACATGAGCTCTGACTGTAGGCTGAAGGGAGGAGAGATTTATCCACTATAGGCCTTCAATGGTGGAATATTTAAATCAAAATGTATGCATGCAGATGCCAACTAAATTAAACCTCCTGAAATTAGAATCTAATCCAGAGTCAAACTTGTGTAGGTGCTTGAGTGGTGAACATGAAAGACATTTCATATGTACAGTTTCCCGAAGATATTGCCATAAATGCACTAAAATCTAAAGCAAGAAATAAATTCCTTCATGTTCTTTTTATGTCAGATAAATTTAGCTGTACATTTAGTGTTTTTTTTAAGTTGAGTCTTTATTACACTGTGTAAGATGTAATTCGAAAAAACAGCACATGTTCAGACATTTGAATCTAAAAATTCCTTCAAACCAAAAGCCAAAACCATATTCAATGTTGTTCATGACTGTTACCCTTATAATAAAACATATCCACCATCATGTATCATCAGCCATCATAAATGCATGCATCAAACAACCAGACACACAAAATGACCTCATTATACCGGATGTCTTCCTCAACTAAGTAGTTACCAGTGAAGTTTAAGCTGCTGAGATTTACGTTTTTAATAGAAAATATTGTTATTAAATCGTTACAAGGATGAAAAAAATATTTGACAGATAAAGAAATAAAGTGCTATCATGAGATAATAGTACATTTCTAAGCATTATTTCAAATATTACTAATAAAATGTACACATAAAATCATTAACTTTAATAAGGTTAAGCATCTGTTTACAGTTATGTCCAATTTGTTTCATAATTTTTGCTGGGACTGTTACCAAACGGCAGCCCAGATTTATACTTTGTTATGTTTTGGGAGGACAAAGTTGGTCAGCAGACAACACATACAGCGGCGACAATGAGCTTAAGCTGTAACACACAATTCTCCTGACGGCCCCCAATTCTTTTCTGTTGCAAACAAAAAGCACCATGCTGACGTTGATCTATTTTAGAAGTCACAGAGTGCACGGCCCAGCCCAAAGGTGGCTGTCCACATGATGTCCACATGTTACTTTATTAAATCATAATAACATAATTATGCTTCCTACATGAAATGCATGGATGACATTAATGTTTGACATACACTCCGTACATAATTGACGCAATGTCAATCAAACTTCAAGAATCAAGCGTTTCATTATGTATCGTCAGTGTGTTTTAGATATGACACAACAACCTGACTTGTGAAGACATTTTCTGCACAATTAGAAAATATACATTGAGTTAACAGTTTATAACTTGTATAATCTGGATGCAATCCTATAAAAATAACCCTTTTATAAATCCCACAGCTGACACTGCAAAATGATTGATATCTAAGTAAATTCTGAGTATGCAGTTCATGGTGGTTCTGTGCTCTACTATATTATATTAAAAAGTGAATCTAATATTTTGTCTAGAGGTTAACACAAACACTTCTAAGTTGATTCTAAGAATCAGCCAGAAAGATGACGATCCAAAATACTTCTGTCATAAAAAATATAAAACAACATGTTTGTGGGAACCTCAGCAGAAAGGTGAGAACTAACTTAAAATCTCACAGCAGTTGAACTAGTTTCTTTGTCATTTGTTTTACTGAAGAGAGCACAAACACACAGACACACACAACATCCTCCTCTCTTGAATGATTAGGTATTATAAAAGTCAGCTCCACAGTTCATGTGTGACAGCTCTGTTCTTGTTTCTTTGTCATTTCTACTCAGTGTGTGTCTTTCGTTTCACAGATAACTGACTACAACGAGGCTTTGTGGATGCACACAAGACATGCTTTCAGAAAACATAATGCTTGATTGTTGACTTTCTCTAGTGGCACATCAGACAATAGATGTGCTTTGGATTAATGTCCTGTAGCATTTATGGCAATAGGAAGCGATTCAGAAGCAGGGGATCTGAACTCTTGTTATTACAAGCAAACCATCCATAAACATGGTTAACAATAAAGATGTTTATATGTAAAGAAAACAGACCACCAACTTGTGGACTAGACAGTTAAATATATGTCTGTAATGTTTCTTGCACAAAGAAAAGAATTACAGCACAGAATTGCCCAATGAGAGGTTAACATGTTCTCACTCAGACATATCAATTAACGCAATTAAAAATTTTCCTCCGAAACACCTCACAGCAAAATCCTGACAATTCTTTCTTGCCACACTTAACCAGCCAAAACATGTCTAATTTTTTCCCTATTTATGCATCTGATAATACGGTATAACAGGAGGAGCGTTCACAGTATTACCCCGTGACGGTAATTAGATCAATAAAACATTTACACGTCTACGGCCTAAACTGTGCTTTGTTCTACATCTTTACTACAGCACTACACTACAATCCCAGGTGGAGAGCTCATGTTTCAAGCACCAGATGTGAAAAGCACACACAAGCGTCACACGCAGGAGGGAGAAGAATCTCATGCAAGACTGAATATGTAGACACTTTTCCTTCAGCTTTCATTTATAAATAAATCCAGGCACAATTTAAACAAAGATAGAAGTCAGTAAACAACTGATTTTTATGTGCAGACTTATGAGTCATGCAAGCAGGGATAAAGAGAGACTATGTAACAAGGGGGTTTTACAGAAATGGGTTTGAGGGATCAGGTCCTACCTGATGCACTGAACTGACTGCTTCCGAGTGTGGTAGGCCTATTTTTCCCTCCGTTTACAGGTGGAGAAAACATCTGAAAGGAAAAATATGAACATATACCTGCAGTTAGACCAAAGACTGCACTGTGTAGCTGCAAGCATTCAGCTAATGAACTGCAATTATCCTGATTGTGATTTGCAGAAAATCAAGGACAGCTTGCAAGACTAATAAGAAAACCATAAATTGGTCATAAATCTGCCTAGTTGGTCCTCACAGCTCTAAGCTCTCCAAGAGGTAAAGACTGAAAAGCAGTGAAAAGCCAAATCCTACCGCACTAAAATCAAGCAGGTCACTTAATTCCTTGTCTGTTCCAAGAGCGGCAATCCGCTGCTGAGGATTCATCCTGGCGATCTAGAAACCTGGAGAAAACAGAGTCCATCAGGTCACATCATTGCTGCTTTATTTAACAGCAGGGACTAGTGACACGGGAAATGACTGCCAGGGGAGATATTTGTTGTGGATGCAGAATAAAGACCATCCCTGTGAAATAAAGTTGGCGCTGGCATTGCATCATATCGACACACGGACAGTTTAGCCACACTGTGATTGATTAAATGGAGCAAAAATGTTGTGAATTCACCTTTAGTTATTTCTTGCACTGCGCTGATTAGCAGATAAGACGGTCGGTGGGAGCGCTTTGAATGGATGAGGGCTCGGGACCTGCAGCATCGCACTTAGTGCACTAACAGTGTGTCTCTGTAATAACACGGCATGCTACAAGTCAGACATTTCTCCGAGCCGCTCATTAGCCTGTCACTGACCGCGTTAATGTCAGTGATTTGTGCAGCAGAACGACGCTTTACTGTTAGCTGGGACACCTAACGTCACTTAGCTAGCTGGCTAACGCTAGCTGCCGTTCATATGGATTGAAAATAGCCTGCAAGCTGCAGGCGGCTGCAGCGGTTTTAGTCCGTGTAGACAGTAGTACGGAGAGAACAGTGCCGTCCTAATGACTGGAACCTAAACCACACACCGCTTTAAAACCTGCAACACTCCCAAACACACATTGCAAATGACAATCTCAGCCCCCGGCTCCAGAACACAAAACGCAATGATGGTCTTTCTCAACTCTCAACTTCTTTCACGGGTCCGAAAGCTTCTCCCAAACTCCCAGTGATATTTTACCTGTTTTCCGATTAAAATCCCGACTAGGGTGCTCTGGTGAAGAGTCACTTTCTGGAAACGCGCCTCAAAGCGGCGAAATGTGAGTTAAAACAGCAATAGGTGTGAAAATATCCTCTATATATATCAGTTACGAGTTTCCCTTAGGCAGACATTTTTGCTTTGCTGAAGCCTCAGCACCACGATGACAGCCGTTATTGTATCCCTCCGCCGCGCAGTGACATGACGGTCCCACACAGCGGGAGATGCTGCGGGAGTCTGAGCGGGTTATCTGCGCTTTATTATCACATCTGATCGATCTCACGGACTGACTGCAGCAGCACAGACACTCTTATATTGTATAAAAAAAAAAAAAAAAAAAAAAAAAAAAAAAAAAAAGTGCGGTGTAAAAACGCAACACAGTGTGCTCATGTTAAATAAGTTGGATCACAGCTTGCCTTGACTGTCACATTTTTAGGACACCATGTGCCCTGAAAATCATTCTAAGTTCATTCAGATAAGAAATCTAATAATAATGATTTAACTGCACTTTTTTTTTTTTTTGCATGTTTTTCGAAGTTGTAGTAGTTAACCCTCGTGTTGTCCTGCGGGTCAGAATTGACCCGTTTTAAAGTTTGAAAATGTGGGGGGAAAATATATATTTTCACAGAGAAACTTCTGATGTCCACATTTTCAACATTTTTGGGAAATCTTTGAACATTTTTTGGTGGAAAAAAATGTTAAAAATGTTTCTTAAGAAGATTCACCAAAAAAATCAACTAAAATCCAGCGAATTTCACTGGATTTTAGTTGATTTTTTTGTGAATGTTCTTAAGAGAATATTAAAGTTTTAATGATATATTTGTAATTACTTTAGAATATTTTAGGATTTTTTTTGGAAGATTTTTACTAAGTTTTTGAAAATATTTACTTCTTCTTGCCAAATTTGGAAGATTTTTTAAAAATAAAACTTTTAAGGGAAACTTTTAAGGAATTATTGGAATTTTCTTTCTGAAGGTTTTGCAAATTTTCAGAAATTTGGGGAATTTTTTTGCTGAATTTTTGGATTTTTTTCCAGACAAGGAAACAATATTTTTTTGGTGCCTGTAAATGAGGACAACAGGAGGGTTAAGTTCAATTGACTTGACGAAATGAGTTCAATAAACTTAAAACATTAAGTTGTATAAATTAGTTGCACAGACAGCGGTGACATACTTGTTTTCTTTTTACATTGTCTAAGTTTAAAGTTCTTTATTTAAGATTGAGAACCTACAGTCTCAGCAGTTGAAACCATTTTTGATCAGTCAGAACAAAATCAATGTGTGAGGCTACTCTCAGTTTCAGTAGATAAATTCTTAGTAAATGAATGAATTCAGAACTAACTTTTCTCATGGTTAGAGCTACTTTGACTACTATTAAAAGAAATCTCCTGAGCACAAAATGTACTAACGACACACAGCGTGTTTCCATTATGTGTATTTCCTGAAACTACAAAAAAAAAAAAACAAAAACAAGAGTCTCTGGGGAATTTTAACTCTCAAACCATGCATCCTAGGATGTATGATATATGCTTAATATAAACTTAATTTATTGATTTGAGTGGGCACTCAGCTGTTAATTCATTTATTACATTAAGTCAAAATGCCTGAAGTTGTAATAGCTCATGGTTTTGAGTTCTAATATGATCTCAGAATAAAAAAAATACATTTCAAATTTGTTTAACTAGAAATTAGCAAAACTCATATAAAGTATTTACATAATATAAATAAAAAGATAAGTCTCTTTAATGGCATTTTACAGTGCACAGTTGGGTATTGCCTGCAGAGCTTTTTAACTTGAATGGCTCCAACTGCCACCTGTTCACTGCATGTCAAGGGGATTCTGGTCATTTGATTATTTGTAAATTTCTAAGGGAATCGATACCCATGAGTGACATAAATATCCAAAAGCTGGGCCCTGCGTTATTATCTGCTGTGTCTTTTAGAGGAGTGTCATCTTCTTTCAGACGCTGAGGAAGACTCACCTCCATAACTCCAGCCTCAGACCCTAACTATATTAATCAAATGTTTCTCCTCCACTGACATTGTAAGAGAAATTTCAAGATGTACATGTTTTCAAAGGCTTTTGGTTGCTCTTAATCTTTATCTGTTTTATTTTAGAAATTTGGCTGCACAGTGGGTTGGTGTTTAGCATTGTTGCGTTGCAGCTAGAAGATCCTTGGTTCGTGTCCCGGCCTGGGCTGGGGATCTTTCTGCATGGAGTTTGCATGTTCTCCCTGTGCATGCGTGGGTTTTCTCTGGGTACTGCACCTTCCTTCCACAGTCCAAAACATGCTGAAGATATTTGGTGACTCTAAATTGTCCATAGGTGTGAATGTGAGTGCGATTGTCTGTCTCTATATGTAGCCCTGTGATAGACTGGTGACCTGTCCAGGGTGTCCCCTGCCTTCACCTTAAGTCAGCTGGGATAGACTCCAGCCCCCCCACGACCCTAATGAGGATTAAGTGGTGTGTAGATAATGGATGGATGGATGGATTTTAGAAACTGATCTTACAAGTAGCTAATCTGTTTTGCCTTGTTTTGCTATTTTATGGTTTTAGAAATTGATTTGATATTTTCTTGCTTTTTCAACATCTGCCTGAATGATAATTTGTACAGAACGTTGGTTGGCTCAGGTTGTTTTTAATGAGCTCGGTAAACAAACCTGATTTGATTGGTTTGTTGTCTGTGCTGGTGTGGGATGAATCAGACAAAGAGCCAACTATAGGCAGTAAACGGGACTTTATCAGGTCCATTAATGTTTCTGCAAAACCACGAATTACCTTCAGTGATGCCAGAACAATATTGTTATTGCAAACCACCAAGAAGAACGGCTCAGACCTAAAATCCTGCTGCATCTGGTGAAAATTAGGTGGGAATTCAGAAACAAGCTGGTTGTTCTAAGTTGTTATTAGTATAAGATGAGATAAACTTTATTGATCCCTCACTGGGGAAATTCACATACCTTTGTATAAAGAAACTCTCAAAGAGGGATTAGTTTGGTTGTAGCCAAACAGGAAACGAAAACAGCATCAGCGGCCAAAAAGTTTAAAACAGTTGGTCAGCCTGAAGAAGGTGTAAGAGCAATAAAAGAAAGCAACTGTCCACTTGTAAAAACAAAGATAAACATGTGCTATTGCTTCACACTGTGTAGACCGATGGAGATGTCACCAATCGTCTTGTTATGACAGTCTAAAAAGATCATATTTGTAAATTATGATAGAGCTGCAAGACCTTAGTTGTACTTTAAAGGTGGACTTTTACGTCAATGTAAATGTCCTTTAAATTCACGCTCCAGTCAGACAAGTTCACATGACGCTGGTTAAATCTCTGTGATTCAAAGTGTAGCCTGTGGAAGCTTAAAATCTGGTATCTGTGGCAACATTTGTGTGCAGATGCAGTGAGACGTTTTATGTCGGCCATCAACAACTGGTTTGCCAGAGCTGAAGAAGGAAGAAACCATAGCAACGACGACAGCTACAGCAACTTGGAAAATGGCGGGAAAACCTGATCCAAATAAAAACGTGATACAGCAATCAGAGGAGGGATTACAGTCCAAAAAAGAAAAAGAAATATGTTACAAAATATAGTAAAACAGTTCAATGGTATGGTATTATAAGTAAAACATAAGAGTATTTGGGCTGCTGGAGAATTCAGGGTCAGTAACGTGGCTATCACTGCTCAAAACTCCAAAATACAGGACAGCAAACCTTTCACTTTGGTGGAACTACTTCCAGCAACTGATTTGTAGATTTGTTCTGTACATTTTAACAAGTTCATCAGTTAAAGTAGCATTGCATAGAGGCTTAAAAGTCCAAGTTCACTCCAGTCAATCACAACAACTTCATAACAAATGTATCTGTTCAACTTGAACTAACAAAACAGATTTTTATCCGTGCAAGTGGTCTTGAAAGATGACACATTTTGTTTCGGTTTGTCAGGCTGAGTTTGAGTAAGAAACAGTTAATTGTGGGTGTTGAGCTCACGAAATTAAAGAGGAGATGAGCTTTGAGCGAAACTGTTATGACCGAAAAAGAGAACAAACCTGAAACAAAATTTTCACAGCACTTTAGGGTGTGGAGAAGGAATGGGTGGTGGGTGAGACTGCAGTGACCTGGATCAGACTCTTTACTCCTGTTTTTATCTGTTTCATTCAGTTAAAACCAAAGCTTTACAACCAACAATCTTTTTAGTTGCAGAAACAGTTTTTTGACTCAAAATTATGTTTAAAGCCTAAGGAGTTTCAGTTGGCATAATCAACTTTAATCCCAACCAACATCTTATTTAAGCATTTTTTTTTGGTACATACCAAGCAACCTCATGTGCATATCCAGTATAGAGTGTAAATGAAATACACTATGTAAATAAATACAAATCAATGATGAAACACTTTAAGCAGAGGAAAGTATCGTAAAACCTACGTGTGAATCTTGTGAGAACCGTGCGGGGTGTTGGTGCATCACTAGGGGCTGCCCCTCCCATCGTATCCAGATGTTTTATTGAATGAGGCCAGTTACACCTACATGAGCTTCAGCAGTTTCAGTGCCAGAACCACCAACACTTTTGGCAGCGCTCTCAGTGATTCATACAAAAAACTGAATAGACATTAAAGGCTGGAAAAGCACCAATTTTCCTGGAGGATCAGAGAGGACGAGTGTTTGTTTTCTGTGCAGTGATTGTGCAGACTGGACAAAAAGTCCTCCTCCACGTTAGGTCTGTTTGGAGGAATAGTGTATATATTTGATAGTGACATCCTATGTTGCAAATGAAAAAGTTATAATTGGCTTGTACTTCATGTATTTGTGCTAAACATCCACTTATTATTTTTTTTTTTTTTTTTAAGAAAACAACCTGGATGGCCAATTTGTCTTAACATAATGATTACATGTTGATTTGTCTGCCTTCTTAAAGAGAAATGACAGGTTGTATGATTTATTGCTTTATGTGTTTGTCTAAAAACTGAAAAGCTCAGTGTTGTGGTGATAGTGGTGCAACATCTGTGTGATTTCCAGTCATGTTTTTATTTACTTTATTTATTCTTACTGAGAGTTTCCAGTGTCAGGGGAGGTCTGTCTGCCGTGCAGCACACTGTAAAGAAAAAAAAGGGAGAATCTGGCAGCAAGAGTGCCAGAATAACACATGTTAAAAATGGTAGAATATTGTAGTTAAAAAAAAAACTAAAAAAACAATGGCAGTTATCTGTAGAATAATATGTTTTACTGATTTAAATACAGTAAAAAAAAACATTTGGAAAAAAAAGAGAATATATTACCATGTACAAATATACTGATTTATTTTCTGCATGGAATCGAGTTGTGCTGTATGTAACAAAGCAGTTGATGGCAGGGAGGTAAGAGATAACATAAGATAATCCTTTATTGCGCCCCATGTCGGGGGAAATTTCCAGTGTTATAGCAGCAAAATCTTTCATAGCAGCACAAACCATATGTACAGTAATAATAATAATAATTATAACAACAATAATATGTACAATATATACAAGAATGAAAAATGAATAAATACAGTGTTTCTACACTATAAATAACAGCAGCGCAAAGTGGCTTTTGGAATCAATGTAACTGTGCAAGATGCCAGCAGTGCAAAACATTGTATTATAATTTTACTGGGCTTGCTTTTGGCACAAGTCAGTTTCATCACGTCGCCATCATCATACTGTATTTTAGTCTCAATTTGAACTGGTTAATGTGTGGGGTAAAGTGTGATGAGAAAAAATGAGAGTTTTCACACTCTTTATCTGTGTCTCATACTGAATACATACCGTTTGCAAAATGTGTAATTTATTTATCTGTAATTTAAATGCATTGAGCTGACACTGTAGCACAACAAAAAAGATTTCCTGAACTGAAAACTGAAGGTGACAATTGGGTGTTTATTAATGATAAACATTGTTATAGATACTTAATACACATTAATTACAAAAATATGCTGTCATTTCCTCTATGTAGAATATGGAAAACCCTTAGATTTGGCAGAAACTGTCAGTAGGGATACAGTGTCAGAATTCAACTGAGCTTCCTGAATTAATTTAAGGAGAACGTATATATGATGTGTGACAAATGATGGAGTAAATGTTCACATCTGGTACTAATGTTAGTCTTTTGTAATGAATTTCTGTGCTGTGACCTCATTTATAGAAAACCAGTGAAAACTGTTTCGAAACACATTTTCTCAGATTCTCTGTGGAAGTAAACTGCACTGCTCAGTCATCTGGTGCTAATGTTCACTTCATTGTGTAACACTGAATGTCAGCCTGTTTGGACAACAAAATATGCTCAACTACTGAGTTAAAACCAAAATGTCATGAAATTGGGAAATGAAAAGCAAGTGTGGGATCCATGGAGGCGCCTCTGCCGCACATTATTAATTCCAGACTGCCACCTGTTGGACAAACTCAGATCACCCAGACTCCACCAGACATTCAGTGAAAACGCCCAGATGAGCAGATCCAACATTGTTTTAATGTAGTTTTAGTGTTTGTTTCAAATAACATTCAGATTCAGAAAACTTTAATTGTCCCCAGGGAGCAATTAAAAAAGGCATGTAGAGCCGGCAGTGCAACAATGATGTAAGAAATTGAGTAAAAAACAAGAAATTTAGAGATAATTAACAGAAATAAACAAATATGGATAAATATATATACAAATGAAGAGCAAGTAATATAATAAGAATAAAAATAAAATGAAAAGAAAGAAAAATAATAATTCTGAAATATGTGAAATGAGCAACTGTCAAATTAACAGGAGTTAAAACACGAAATTACTCCTGGGTGTATTGCAGGACTCTTGCATTAGACTGCATTAGTTTTAATTAGGAGGAAAGAACTGACATTTACTTCAGAAATTCCAAAATGTGCAAGAAGAACTTCCTCAGTCCCCTCTATAGTCAAATTAATGCTAGAATAAAATCTGCCTGGTTTCAGTGTTGCGATGCCACCTGGCCTGTTCTGTGAAGGTCGGCCTATTTGGAATCAAATTTTAGTTTTGTACACTTTGTCAGAAAATCGTGGCAGGTATGTGCTGCCAGTTTAGCCACACAAGTTCTCCACCAAAATAACAGCATTGCTTAACACACTATAGTGTTAAACTAGAATGCACACTGGTGAAAAATTACCACTGAAATCTGAAACAATAGAGACTGACACATCCAGACTGTTTAAGTTTCTAAAATGGCTCCACAATCACTTGATAATAAAATAATAATAAAATTGTAATAATATTAACAATATGTACAAGGATGAGAAATGAAAATGAATAAATACAGTATTGACACACTGTAAACAACACAATATAAAGTGGCTTGAAAAATAAATTTAAAAAGTTCAAGGATGCAGCAGTGTAAGAATTCTGTGCATTTTTAAAGGTTTGGCATGATATGAGTCCAATTTATGTTAACATCAGCCAGTGATGCTGATGTTGTAAAGTCTTATAGCAGATGGAATGAATTACCTGCTGTAGCACTCCTTTATAGTGTAATATAGTAACTCATAGTGACGTATAAATTGATTTGGTGAACGTGGGCATGCAGGGACACAAAAGGAAAACCCAGTCAAATAAAATAGCAGTGCTGCCTTACTGTAAAATTCAAATCCTCAGCAAAACTTTCAGTTTTCACTGTTACATGTTGCTGCCTGGAGGTGACTGTAGCCACCTGTGGGCTTCACCTGCTTTGACTGCACTTCTTGTGTCTCCCCTGCTTTCCAGGTCATCTACAGCAAACCTAATGTCCCTTCTTGATACAACATTTGACCCCCAAAAACCTCAGACTACCACACTTCCCAGAATGCAAAGCGACAGCGTCTTGTGTTTACGCTTGACAGTCACGTTCACCAATTGCTGGATCAGACTGTTGGTCACTGAAGTGCAAACAACTCAGACGTGGCGGCAGTCCATAACTGCTAGTTTCTTCCACGCTGGGGTTATTGTGTTTTTGTGTTCCGTCTGTTTTCTCTGGACAGCAGGAGGAACTCAGCTGGTGTGTGGCAGCACGTGACAGGAGCCGAGTACAGGTAAATAAATCACCTGTACAGATGTTTTTGTACAATATGAGACATATATGTAACAGCAGATTTGGAAGGATGGCTATTTCTTAAAAAAAATAAGCTGTCGATGTAGTGCAAAGTTGAAAGTGTAGAAGTTATAATGGTAGAAAACTATTAGTCCCAGTTGTTAGTTATGAGAAAAAAAATCCTACAAGAACCATAATGCATTGCGTCTTACGGTACCTTCCCTGTGTGAGCACAAGCGGCAAGTTTATTTTCATGACAGCTGGTTTCATGTAAACACGGACCAGAGTGTCGAATGAATATTTCCAACATCTTGTGGAGTCAGAGCAACAAAGTACTGAGGTTGTTTTAAGAGACTGTGATTTAATTTGGAGTCGTTTCTGCTCGATAAGATGTCTCAGCGCCGAGTGTGGCACCACAGATGCTCCGTGGTTGACTGCAAAAGCGAACGAAAGAGTCTACATACGCTGCCGACGTCTGAAAAACTGAAAAACGAGTGGATTACCTTTATTTTTGACGGCAATGTTCCCACAACAGTCGGTAAATTCCTGTACGTATGTGCAAACCATTTTACGCCCGACTGTTTTCTCAATAAGGGTCAATATCAGGCTGGATTCGCCACAAAGCTGAAGCTCAAAGATGGATCAATACCGACTGTTCGTGACCAAAATTCAGAGTTGAATTCCGTAAGTTTTGCACTTACTGTCTTTTTACATTTTACAATCAAGCCTGTTGAAGTTGCTAAATGTTAGCATGTAGCGCGGCTAATGTTGCTAAAGTTACCGTTAGCTTTGGTCGTTTCTGCCCACAGGCCGGAGCTTTGTCGAAATTATAATGCTGAGGGACAGTCATAAATTGTGAAAACGTTAAAGTAAAGATATGTTTCGACTGTCTTTTGTGTTTTTTTTAATTACCTCGGAGATGTAAAGTTAACGCCATCACATCGACCTCCAATCCCCAAACAAAAATGGCTGCCCACCTCTACCAGCCAATCAGGTTTCAGCGTTCCTGCCTCACTGCTGGCTTCTTCCGGGTTAAGCCTCTGGTGCTCAGCTGACAGTGTAAACATGTGGAGGAAATCCAGCCAAATCTAGTGTATTATTATTGGCTGCAGTGCATCCAAAACATCACTGCACAGCCTTCCAAGAGAGAAACATGTTACAGACAGATTGTAATTTAAATTACATTCTAATTTATTACCCTGGTTTTACACTTACTTTTGTACAGTACTTCTTATACTTGTAGCATTCCTTAATTAGAATTCTCAGATTTAGATTAGTTTATTTATTCTTTTACTGTCTGTTGTTGTTGCTAGGCACTGCTCTCTCTACACAAAGTCAAATTTCTTGTGTGTACTCACTTGGCAATAAAGGCTTTCTGGTTCTGATTCTGACAAGTGGATAAATTTTATTTTTGGAGACTTGCCTCTGCTCGATGCTAGTAAGTCTATTGTGGTGTGCACCGCGCATTTTGCACCAGTGTGGATAGTAAATCAGGGGCTATACCATGCTGGAATAATATCCAGATTAATATTGGTGAAATGATCCATTCCAACTATCTGAGACCTTTCCTCGAGCACTGAAGCTGTGAGTAGATCCATGTTAATAGCTACAGCAGGTGTTGATTTTCTTAGCCAATCAGAGGTGTTACTGATGTTTAGTGGGCGGTAACTTTCGCCTAGCTGTGGCAGTTACACAAAGATGCACCTTTAAAAGTTAGGGTAAATAAACACCCATGTGGTGAAAATCCATTTTTGCTGCGTGCTTGCTGTTGTAAGCCTGGAGGTGTAAACTAACAGCTACAAACCGGCCAATTAACCAATAGTCCTGTAGCCAAACCTTTGAAAGATCTAACCTCCTCAATGCACACAGTTTCGAGGTAAAGCATTCAGAGTATGCAGCTGCTTCACAGTCCATCAGGTTTGTTTACTTTCTACAGCACACCAGATGTTCTGTATTTAGCTACAACAGTGAATAAAAGTGTCTTCATGCACTCCCACCACCAGAGATACTTGTACTTTGATGGCAATATCCCCACGATGATAGGAAACCTTCAGTGTCATGAGGCTGTGCAGAAAATGTGGCAAGCATTTTCAGTGGCTTTGGTTGGACTCCAGGAAACGCCATTTTTGTCACTGTGACAGAAACAAAATGACAAGCTGTCAAACTGTCCTCTGCCAACTAGTCAAACTCACTCTACTTGCATCTGCATATGCAACTGCACATCAGTTAAAGTTGTTCATGACAGTCATAATTGACATTTGACAACTGACTGTTAAGTGTAAGGCCTACTGTAAACATGATCCAGAACACTTGCATAGATTATGCTAGAATGTGACACAGTGCCTGGTAACACTTGCAGTCATATCGAATCATCACATGGAAATTAATAGACAAGTAACAGTTAGGTCTAAGGAATAACTATGAAGCTTTATTCAAGGCAGCACCATGTCTTTCACGAAAAATTTGTACACACAATCATTAATTAGGACAGCTACCCTCTTCTCTGAATGTAGTGTTGTTTTGATGTAGTACTGCTGGCTTAACAGTCTGTTTTCACTGAAGGGTGTGCGTACACAGACGTCTTCATCAGGTGTCCAGTGCACTGCTGTGAACGCTGAATCATCTTCTCATCTTCTCTCACTACCTGTAAGAATAACACAAGCTGTCGATTAACCATTTTCTGTGTACAGACTACCACATGCAGTCAAAAGTAACTTAGGCTGGTATTGTGAACCTTGTTTCACTAATTGTGAAATCTACATCTGTATGTCTTTACTCCAGATATTCTCAGGAACTACAAGCAACGTTTCCCAGTTGCCTCCACCAGCTAAACTGAATGGCAGTTTATGCAGTGTAATATCTGTGGATCGCCTGAATGAAAGCCTCCACCAAGAGACTGAATTAAACTCAGCAGCAACATCAAAATCAGACGAAAGCAGGGGGGAAAAATGTACTCAGGCAAAGACTATAGTGAATGACAGCTGCTTGATGGAGCTGTTCAAGAAGTGTCAGACCTGTGGACACACCATAACCAAAAAGAAAGTGTCTCACTGTGGGGCGCAGACGAAGGTAAGGTGGAGCTGCCTCAGTGGACACAAGGGTGTTTGGATGTCATCACCCTATCTGTGGGAGGCGTTTCCAGAAATCCACCTTCTTATAGCTCTTTCCATTCTTTTTTCTGGAGGCACCTTTGCACACTTCAGAAAATGGGCTAAACATCTGCACCTGAATTTCATGGACCTTAAAACCTTTCTTGATGTTCAAAAGACACACATCAGCCCAGAAAAAAGACAGAAGAACAGAAAAGTGCAGGAAGAAATCTTGGCAAAGGAGATCCACCAACAATCTGACGGCTCCCTGCGTCACATTTCAGGTGATGGTTTCTGTAATTCCTCTCTTTAAATGCCAAGAATAGGGGTCATTTGGTTTGTTGTTTTTTGTTTCAGGGCTGATGTGCACAGAAACCTTCAATACTTGGAACCAATAAAAATTGCAGTTAAAATGTTAATCACAGTGTCGAGATTTAGAGTAATGCAAAGTCCAACACAAAAGATATGTTTTTCTATTTAAGCATCACACATTTTAACTACAACAGAACTTTTCAACATTTATCCATGTAATGAATCACTGGCCAGCTGAGGGAATTATTGCTGTATTGGTGTGATATTTCAAATACATGATGCTTCATAATTTGAATTACTATTCAAGGCCTTTGCTAGTACTGTTCAGCCAGATTTATATTGCTGTGTGAACAGGGCGCTCGTTAGATCTCCCTCCATGATTGTTTTTAGAACATAGATTAGGTACATCCTCTCGTGTGTCGTCTTTTCTGTGTGTTCAAGTGCTTTTTTTTTTAACTTGAAGCAATGTAAATGACTTTTACACTTAAACACTTTTGTGCCAGCGTTTAGAGGGCAATTTGGCATATCATGGCCTTTTTTAGATATCTATGTATTTATCACTTTACTCCACTAGACACCTGAACACATTGTGTTATAATGCTGAAGTATGAAAATGACCACTATATCAGCGAGCCAGAAACTAAAATCATAATATTTCTGTGTTAATGGTGTCTTGTTTTACTTTAAAGATTCCCTGAATAAAATGAAGGCCAAGAGAAGACAGAAGAGAGCTCTATCATCACGGTCCAGGTGAGGCATCTTGTACAGTTTCTACATGCAATAAAGGGCAGCTAATTTATAACTATACCAGCTAGCAAACATGTTCTATCACATCCATAGATTGAAATGAAACATGAAAAACCAAAAACAGCTACCAATATCTTCAATCAGGTATTCTAATTGACGCCTCAAATAGGAGTTTCAAAGCAGGGATTATTTTGTGTTGTGTGAAAATATATTGGTGAAGTTTGACATGAAAACCAATGGGATGTCAGTTATATAGACAAGCAGATCAGTTTGGTTAAAAAGAGAGATTGTTAAAAAAATTAATGAAGGTTTTATTGCATCAACTTTATACTTGCACCAACTAACAGAGAATGAAGAATGAGGTCATATATCATGTTTGTTACGTACATTTCCTTTGCATTTTTAAAAAAAAATTAATTGTCCTACCACTTATCCTCATGTGTTAGGTCAAAATTAAGTGAAAAGGAACAATAAAAACATTTTAATGTCTATTCCTCTTATTTGTTGTCATGTTTTTGCATCTAATCTGTATGATATTAATTGATACGAACAATTTTTAGAACTAGCATGAAAAAATTGCATTTGGAAAACTCTGCTTCATAGTACTCGGTGTAATTTAAACCGGAAATAAAATACCTTGACAGTCTTCAGACATAGTTTCTTTTGTAGGTATGACTGAAATGGTTGTTGGTTTAAGAAAAATGGGGGGATTCGAGTCTTTTGCTTCCATAACTGATGTTTTCAGACAATATTTAGCACTTCAGTTTTAAATGAGTTGATCTGTCCCTTTGGTGTTTGCCATGACTTAACATTTTCAAGGTGAGTGTTTGTGTCTAACAGCAAGGTTTCTTTTAACAGTTCTGAAAAAGGATCCTCAGTGTTAAAGACAACTGCTGAAACTTCTATTCAAGAGTCGTCTGCATTATCAGGTCTCGGACGTGTGTCAGACCATGAAAGGTAAACTGTCATAATGTGGCTTCATTTTCCAGCTGGTTTGAACCCATCTGTTCAGGGGTGCACGGATTGAGTGTGTGCCTTAGCATTGTTTTTACCTGCACACTGTCCTGAAAGTATTATTTTCATCATCTTATCATCCTGTCAGCACATTTCAACTGATCATTAAGTTCCCTTATCAGGACAAACACTTGATTTTAACCCAAATTTTGTAGTGGTGAAGTAAACTGTTGAGATGATTCGACTACAAACTACGCCAATATGGCATTTGTATCATTATTTAATTTATTCTTTGAGCATGAGACAACAGGATGCATAACAGAGAGTTGGAAAACATCACAACAATAGAGATTTAAACCAGGAACATGATACTTAGCGATGGTTGGATTGTGCTTGCTCAAAGCTAACCTGTCAACTCAGAAAAATCTGACATTCACCTTACAAGACATTGTGTTGCTTTGCATTGTCTGATTTACTGCAACTTTGGGATTCAGTCACATTTTATTTTCCTGGCGTTTGTGTTATGCTCACTGCATGTATATCAGACTACAATTCATGTCCATAGTCTGTAAAAACTTATGAAATTGTCAGAAGCTTACATTAAATTTGTGTGTCTACAGTGAACAACGCTATGAAGATGAGGCTGAACATCAAAGTGACTCTTTGCAAACAATGCATACAGCATCAGAAACGACCTTTTCCCTGGACAGGTTAGTATATAGTAGTATGTTTTCACTACTAGAAGATGTACATTTCAGAAGGTGTATATATCTATCAGTAATGTAGTCACTATACTTTAACTTTCCTGGAAAACTTTTTCCGTTTGTTGATGTTATTGCGCAATGTGTGGCACAGATGTTTCAGACTGATGAGGGTTGCTATAAAACAGTGTCATGATTTGTTCATCCTCTTCTATTGCTTCTGCAACTTCAAGAATGAAAACAGTGTGTGTGTTTTGAGACACTCACATGATTGGTGGATCCAAAAACCTGCTGCTTTGCTTTTATTCACTATCCTCATTGTCCTTTTCAGTGTTGAGGAGATGGAGATCACCATTGACGACAAAAGGGACAGTATGAAGAATATAAAGTAATTTTATGTAATATTAATCAGCATTTCCCATATATTAATTTAGCTTCTTGGATTTTATCATTGCATGTATTTTCTAATCTAATAGATCAGAAACAACTGACCTGAGGATTGCAGGACCCGATGGCAGTGATGAAGATGTCTACGTACCAATAATTCCTCAGAGGTATCTTTACAGTTTTCAATCTTGTGTACTTTTTGTTCACTTTAGCAAAAAACTTCTGGTAGATTTGACAAGAATAGAGAATAAAGAAACGCTATATTACAGGACTATTATGTTGAACTTAAACTAATTAATCCATTTGTAGATTTTTATTGGGCAACTTGTGAGTCAGTGCTCAAACTCACAAAACAGAAAGGCTGAAAGTTTTTAGCCATCCGCAACCTGTCTCAGAAGACAATATGCTGTGTTAATTATCCTAATTATAAATGCTTTAGAATGTTTCTTAAGAATATTGTTTAATAATAAGTATACAACAAATTTTTAATCAACCAAAAACAATAGAAATAGAAGCAGAAAAGTCCAATTCCTCTGGGAGAATATCTGAATTTATAGTAAGAAAAAAAAGTCCAAAAAGGGCAGAAGAACAAAAATAAACGCACACATGTTCACATCCTGAAAAATAAAATTACAAATCATGAGCTGCCCCCCCTTAATTCATTCCTCTATGACTTGCCTTTAACTTGAGGACTTGTTGATTATTAGGAAGAAGTATTATCTAAAAATTTGTGTGATTTTTACCAGATTTCATGGATTGTCTTTTTTGTTTCAGATCCACAGCATCTGAACTCTTACTGGAATGTGAAGAGGAGGAGCTGGAGCCGTGGCAGAAAAAAAACTCACTACAGAAAGTTAAAGTCAAAGATGAACCTGAGGATTTAGGTATGTAACATGACATGCTGGTGTGTCTTTATAGACATATTTTTTCTGTACTGCACTGAATCACAAATATCAGTTTAAAATGTTAGATCACTATAGTTTCAGTTTATATATATATATATATATATATAGTTATCATATTGACATTTGATACTTTACTGTATAGAAGTTATTCAGTAAATGATTGAACTAAGCTGCTGACATGTCTATATAATCTTGTGCATATTCATAACTAAAATGTTCTTTTGCAAAATGCTTTATTTCTGCCTTTGTGTGTGTTATTTTTATAGCTAATGACCAAACAGAGTGTAAACCAGAGTCTTCACCTCATCAGGAAGATGCAGTGAATACTTCAACACCTGACCTGAAAACAGAAACTACACAGTTTGTTTTCAACAACCAAGTAATGATGTTTTATTTACTTTGTTGTACTATTGGTTTACAGCATGGAACACAGGGTTTTAGCTGGTATTTTTTTGGGGAAAAAAAGAGTTATTTCCTTATCTATGTCAGTTTGGTATTGTGGTGTCTCGTCATGAGCCAGTTGGGAGGAAGGGTGAGGTAGAGGGTGAGGTGATGCTAATCCAGAAGTGCACTGCCATCTTCCTGCCAGAATGACTGCCTTTTCAATGGTGTGCTGTTTGACAGCTTATTACAGGTCAACGGCTGAGTAGTTACCTCATTGATCACTGTGATATCTGATGAAATTGTCGACAAAATGTGACTTCAGCTTTATTCCTCATTATCTATTGCTGCTATATTTGAGCTGCTGTATTCATAGACTGTGTACATTCCAGAGAGCAACAGGTGCTCTCTGAGGAAAACTCCACACATAACTCATAAATTGTCAGTGTGATTTTCACATCCTCTAACACACACACTTTATTATATGATAATGTGTTCTTTCCAGTCCCACTCTGTACAAGTGCCCCACAGGTGTGCCAGGTAAAACTTGGTAGCAGAAACTCAAAGGTGCACTTTACTGACTGTTAGGGAACAAGACAGGGGCATGTGACTGTGATCTGTGCCACAGGGTTCACAAAAACAGCTGTGAAAGATTAATTAATCAGAGTATAGTGAATGTTAGGAGCTCTGTTTCTTCATTTTCAGGGCTTCATTGTGGCGCCACAGTTAACAAGGAGCACTGACTTCAATCTCGGGACACAGTGCCTTGCTGGGACGTCGTTCGCAATAGTGCCAGGTAAAAGTTAGGACAGTACTGCAGGGATATTATTTGTGAACTTTCAGGTTTAAAATCCCTGTATGATGATCCATATATATATTTTTTCAGTAATGCTGTTTGTTGTTTTCAGCTGTTCAGCAGCAACTCTTCCAGAAAGTGGCTGCAGCCACAGCAACACCTGAACCCTGTGGTGTTGTTCACACTCCTGAGGTGCATCAAATCAGCAACAATCCTGTGTCATTGTCCAGTGTCCTGAGTCCTGCAGTATTTGCATCATCATCATCCAACCAACAGCAGGTGGAACAGTCCAAGTCACAGATTCTCTCTGTCCCCTTTTCTCTGCCTTGCTTTATTGTACTTGAACTTCAATCAACTGGCACTTCAGAAAACAATGAATGACACATTGAAGCGTAAAGAAAACACAATCTAAGAGCTGGAATGGGTGACTTCATAAGTTGTCTCGTGTGAATGTGTTTTATCACTTGCTCAAATTAATATTATGCCAACTATTTGCACTTTGAAGCATCTATGCAGGTGTGACATGAAGAAATCTGCAGCACAAAACCTGTTACCTCTTTTTCTAAGCCCAAATAAAAATAAATTCTATTTCCGTTAAAACCAGAATGTCAGTTAAATTCCACCTCAAAAATGAAGATTTTTAATGATTTGTCATTTTCACTTGAATAAATTCTTTTGTTAAAATTCATCCCGAAATGCTGTGTTGTATAAAGTTTTATCTAAATTAATCTATCATGCCTCCCTGTGGAATCTCCTGTCCACATGTAACGCGATGCATTTTATCATTTTATAAACCAGTATCAACAATGAGGAAAATGGTAAGAATAGAAGCCAGCATGAGTCTGCATGTATAACCAGTGCACAGTTGCTGTATTTAAGTGAGCACGGTGTCGTGTTCAGCTTCATTGCTGACATTTACTCGTGTGACTGCCATGTTTGTTTTTTTTTCCAAATATCGGAGAAAAACTTACATCTAGTCACATCTGGCCTTGCAAATAGCTTCAGTTTTACTTATCCAGATACTAGAAAGTGTTCCTGTGGACACATTTGCAATGGACACAAGTAAAACTGCCAAACTCTCAGAATTAAAATTGCATTTAACATCTGTAAAAGTTGAGCTGTGATGTAGTTACATTAAAAGTAGTCCCCCCCCCCGCCAAAAAAAAAAATGACCAAAAAAGTATTGGGGTGATAGGAAATTATTTTGTCTTTAAAAGTAGGAAACACCTCACTCAAGCCATACAACAACCCCCCAAAAATAAATATTTTATGTCATCACTATAGAGAGTGTGTAATGTGGGTGTGGTCAGAAACGGAGAGTCATTTACAAATCCAACACTGCTCATCTTTGCTTCACTATAATCACTTTCTGTCCCTTTATTACTGTTGTTTTCTACTGCAAATCAAGTATATTTGAAATGATAATGGGCAGATGGAGAGTGGACTCACTGACGAAGAAATCACAAGATGTTATCATGCTGTTAGTTGAATGTCGTTCCACTTTTCCTGAAGAGCTTGATAAAGTTAGCAGACTTTCTGGGAGACAGGATCATCTTGTCAGACATGTAAATCCTGATTATCACATGGCAGATTGTTGTAATGTGCTATCTGAAATTATTTCTTAGATGAGAAAATGGGGAAGTTGTGGCATTCAAGTGTCTGGCTATAGCCCTCACTGACAGGTCAGCATCCTGACAGCCTTTTCTCTCATCATCCGTGGCATTGTGTTATTTGAATAAAGCTGCATTTTAAGGTGACCTTGTACAGTCACAGGTCAAAGGAGTGTCTGTGCACCAATCACACTGTCTGATTATTGTCCTTCAAAGACAAACCTGACTAGAATGGGAATTAACTCAGTGGTTGTGCCTTTGTCATCAGTTGTTCAGTTCAGAAACTTTCTGCAGACACTTGGCTAAATTATACCTTTTTTACCAAAACAGTAGAAATTAGATCTTAAATTTTTTTCTCAAAGTCAGAAAAGAAGACCATTTGCATCCTGTAACATATTTGCAGGCACCTCCTCAGTCATTTCTGTTTCTAGTGCCGAATATTTTTCTTCTATCTTTATTTGATTTGCTGCCTTTGATCAGGGTTTATTCCAAGTCATTTCATTATTATGGCAGAATCTGTTTAGTTAGAATGTACCTGTGTAGTAGAAACATTTAGGAAACGATCAAGTCTGCAGAAAACCTGCTGAAATTCTCAGATGACTCGGCCATCCATAGCAGGCTGCGTGGAGAACTGGAAGGAGGATGAATACAGGAACCTGGTGGGCCGGTTTGTGTGATGGTGCAGCGGGACCCACCTGCAGCTGGATGTGACAAAGACCAAGGAGATGCTGGTGGACTTCAGGAGGAACAAGTCTCCACCCTCTGCAGTCTGCATCAGTGGGACTGATGTGAAGATTGTCCAGACTTACAAGTACCCGGGAGTGAGTCTGGACAACAAGCTGGAGTGGTCCACAAACACAGAGGCTGTCTACATGAAGCCGGCTCTACTTCCTCAGGAGGCTCAGGTCCTTCACTGAATGCAGCCGCATGCTCCTGACGTTTTATCAGTCTGAGTTGGCGAGTGCCATCTTCTTTGCTGTGGTGTGCTGGGGTGGAGGCATCAAGGTGAAGGACGCCAACAGACTGAATAAACTGATCAGAAAAGCCCAGTCTGTTGTTGCCTGTCAGCTGGTCACCCTGGAATTTCACCTATTGAATTTCCCTTCAGGGATAAATAAAGTTATTGTATTGTATTGTATTGTATTGTATTGTATTGTGTTGTATTGTATTGTATTGTATTGTATTGTATTGTATTGTATTGTATTGTATTGTATTGTATTGTATTGTATTGTATTGTATTGTATTGGAGGAGGTGGAGGAGCAGAGGATGCTGACCAAACACCTCCCACCCCCTCCATAAAACTGTGGACAATCTGAGTTGCAGCTTCAGCAACCCTGCTGCTCCAAGGAACGGTACTGGAGGTCATTCCTCCCCACAGCAATAAGACTTTTCAATATGTCTGTTTGGCAGATCACAAAAGAACTCTAACACTCTGCCTGCTGATTAAACCACTGTACCTACTGGACACTTTACATTCTAAATGTTATTCATTACATCTGTCAACTTATCTGCACCTATTTATGTCATTTGCACATCTAACCATCATTTACACATTTTTTCTGTATCACTCTTGTATATTCTTGTATTTGTTAATTTTTTTCTTTCTACATTATATTTTCCATATTCTTATCTCATTTTATTTTATGTTACCTTTACTTTATACCTGACTCTAACATTCTGTGTTGTCTTGTTGTTTACCCCCTTTGTTGAATATCCAGCTGCTGTAACAACAGAATTTCCCTCTGTGGATTAATAAAGTCCAAGTCTAAATCTTGTGTCAGATTTTGTGTGTTTGGTCTTTAATCCTCAGTGGAAACCACATGTAATTGCATATGGGCTCATTTAAACCTATTCACAACTCATCCAATATGTCTGAAGTTGAATTTAAATGTACAGAATGATTAAATCTGTTGAACTGTAGACCGGAATAGAGGTATATTTGACCCCACAGAGGAGACTAGTTTGTGTGGAAAACCCGGGAAGCATTCCTAGTAAGAGAGGAAGTGCGGCGGTGTGATTGGTCCGAGCAGCCCGAGCAGTTCCGCCGCCTCAGGCCGGTGATACACTTTCCTCCCCTCCCCGCACTAACTCCATCATCCCAAGGCCAAGGACTGTGCCGAAACAGCTTTCTAGACACGGCTCTGCCCTTAAACCCGGGGGCTGATTGTGAAAGAGGTAGGCTGAAACACAAACCCTGCACAACCAAACTGTTGGCTGCAGTCTTTGTCCCAGCATCCAGCAGACTGAGAGCATGCTAACGGAGCCCTGCTAATGTTTGGTCGCTGTGATCGATAATCGATAACTCGTGCAACGTAATGATATGAGGATTTGTAGATAAAGCGTGCAGAAGGTTTAACATCCGATTTTGTATTTAAAGCGTCATTGCAGTGCAGTGGTTGAAGAGCAGTAAGAATAGGAAAACATGGATGTTAGCATTAGCTGCCTTGCTAATAAAAAGCCTCGGTTAGCTAATAGCACACAGGGCTGCTCAATGTGGGGTAGCTAGTAGCTAACATAACATTTCCAAATGTTATCTAGTGCCAGCTTCTCAGAGAAATGCCTGCATCCTGTTAATGTATTCCTTTATATGTGTATTTAGGAATTGATTGTAAAGGAGACCGTGTTAGTGCACCGAGGTTAGCTAGCTTTAAACCAAAACAGCAGCTTTACATCCTCCCATCATTTCACCAAATTCTGCTGTACTGCCAGAAAGGTGCTGGTTTATTGTTATTCCCTGTCACATAAGCTATCATGGTTAATAATGCAGTTCAAGCTTATGCCATTAGTGTCATAAATAGCCTGTATTTCTAAAAAGAAATGGTGTCTGAGCAGAGGTTTGACAGCAGCATCAGGAATCAATTCTGTCGCCATCTTGGAAAGCAGTTGAACAGCTTTGTTCCAATAATGGGCCTTAATCGATTAGTTCCTGATCAGTTGAGATTAGCCATCATAAATATTGCAGCCTGTGTCACATATAGTTTAATATAAAACCATTTGCATATATTGTTCTAATGGTACTCAAGCTGTGGATAACTTTTGCAAGAGAGGAGATTATTGTTTATTACACAGTTAGTGCTGTGTTGGAGGCTTGTTAATTATCCATGTTAGCAAGTTTAAATGTCTACTAAAATGATTTGCAGTGGCAGAGGAACAAATGAATGCATGTGATGTGAAAGTTATTGTGATAGATGTGGAGAGAATTACCACAAATCTGCACTTACCTATTTTGTGTCATTCAGTCCATTGTTTTGGTTTTATGATCCTTAAATTTACATCAGCAGTAAGGGGTTCAGGGGGAAAATGCTGACACACCTTTAGTATATTAACTGCTCAGTGGTTAACCGCAATTAGGCAGTACCTTTAACTAGTTGTTTGTGGGTGTAGTGGAGAATTTAGAATGCTAAAAAGTATGGAGCGGGAGACCAAATCAATGTTTGTCAAGGAGGGAGAATGTTGGACTGTCTCTTATCAGATGTTTAGAAACAAGATACATACTAATGCAAGAAAAGCACTCAGAGAGCGCCGTAGTCTGCCAAGACTGTTCATTCCCTGACCTTGCGCTGAACACAGGCCTGTTATGCATGTGTACTTTATGCACGAATACCAAATCACTTGACCTGAATATTTAGTGGGCGACTGGAATTGATGGGACTCGGAAACACCCCAACAATTTAATCGATTGTTCCTTGTATCATTTCCGATAAGTCGGCAGCAGTGGATCTGTAGTAGGATCGCAATCGTGATCGTCAGCAGGCAGCTGAGGTAGTGTTCACTTGTTGTCATAGTTACAGTGACGCCGTGCCGCTATCTCAATGGGAAATCCTTAAAAAATCTGTGAATCCAGACTATAAGCCACATCACTGCCAAATTGTAATCACTTAGTCCTTGTGTCATTTCTGACCTTCCCTGAAAACTTCATCCTAAGCCACTGGTCCATTTTTGAATAATGTTGCTAACAGATGGATTCATGTACGCTGATCATCACACAACTCAGCTGCGTTCCTTGGCGGAGTAATAAACAAGTAAATAAAAGAACTACCTTTCGCTGAGCACAGGAGTGTGCTATGCATCTGTATGTTATGTACGGATACCGAACTGCTAGACCGAAATATGTAGCAGGCGACGGGAATTGATGCGACAACTGATGTAGCGTTCATTTGTTGTCATAGTTACAGTGACGCCGTGCCGGCCACTGTCTCGCATTGGGAAGTCCTTAACAAATCCGTGGATCCAGACTATAAGCCGCATTACTGCCAAAATCTAATGAGGTGGTTCTTGTGTGATTTCTGACCTTCCCAGAAAATTCCATCCAAATCCGTTAGTCTGTTGTAGAATAGTGTTGTGCACAGACTGAAGGAAGGAAGGATTCACGTATGTCGATCGTCACATAACTCCAATGCCTTGGTGGAGTAATTATTATGTGTCTGCTGGGCTATGGCTGTTTGCTAGCATATTGGACAGAACCTCTTGATTAGTATTTCAGGGATTTGGTTTTTGTTGCATTATTATTTTTTTCCTTCTTAGTTTATCTGACCAGTTACAGGGTCTCTGGTGGTGTTTTTATTTTTACTTTGTTCAGGAGTTATCAAATATACTAATACAACTTTAAATACTACTGTTTCATGTTAGATATTTGTTTGTGATGGATTTAAGAAGCCGTCCTCTTGATTCTGTTTTTTGTTAAACTGAATTCTCAGAGCATAAGTGAGCCTTTCTATATCATGCAGCGGAACAGTATCCTGTCAAACTGTCTTTATTTAAGCTTGTATTTATGAAATTTACTGTATTTTTGTAACATGATATTGGTGTCTGCTGCCTGGCAGACGACACTGTCTGGTTCATTTTTGGGGTAAATGAATCCGAAAGAGATTTCTTCTTAGGAATATATGTTCTCCGTTGCTGAGAAATGTATAGCACAAGACAACAGATAAGTCTCGCAGGTTAAACATGGATTGCTTTTTGTGGATGTGGTGCTGCACATCCAATGCTATTAACCTCCATATTGGACCAGAATATGGGTGTGAACTGAAACTATAGGTACCTTGTGAAAGGAAAGATTTTACATGGTCAGGGCTTCTCCTTTTTAAAATGCTCCAAACAGAAAAACACTTATCAGACTTCATATATCTGTGCCAGGATTAGTTTATTACTGTAGAAATGGATGCTGCTGAGTAGCCATTTGTCAAATGCAGATTTTACTGTAAGCAGGTTGTTGTTATTTCAGTGCAGACACAGAAAATGCATCCTCCAATTTCACACCTTAATCTAATTTCTGCTAGTAACTTGGCTTCTGTGTCCATGTAAGTGTTGTCATAAGTTGTATCAGTGGCTAGTGTATTCAGCAAAACTGTCAGTTAAGATTTAGTGCTCAAGGACAGCTCATGTTTTGGCTTCATTAGAAACACCTCGAGTGCAGGTGATGTACTACAGTACCCTGAAACCAACACGGCTAGATTTGTTGATGTTCCTGCTATGATGTGTCAAAATGTCTTCTTTAACCATTATGTTGTCAAATATTTCCTTCTCTAGAACCACTCTCGGATCACATCCCACTCTATTTTTTTCATTGTCACGTATTGAGCTTAACCTACACTGTTAAAGCTGAAAATGTTGAGGAAAATTGTGTTTTAATATGTTTTTCCACAAAATCATGACTACTATCTTATTAATGAGTTGAACAAATAGTCCAACATTCCCAGTCAGCTTGACTTTTCACTTTAGATGCCATAGAATTAAATTTATGATCGGAATAAAAGGTTTGTAGCATGTATTGGATCAAGTATCACATTAGTAGTAGTGTTTAAGATTTTATTCTAAGAGGTGCTTCTGTTGCAGGTCCACCATGTCTGAACTTTTCATGGAGTGCGTGGAGGAGGAGCTGGAGCCGTGGCAGAAACAAGCTCCTGAAGTTCATTTGATAGATGATGATGACGATGAGCCCATCTTTGTTGGAGTGCTCTGTATGTCGAAGCTTATTTTACACCTAAATTTGTTGATTGTTGAGATATTGAAGCTTCAAAAGCACAAATGATTGCTTAGTGTTTTAAGTGTGAAGACAAATGTTCTGATGTTCTTGCAGCTAATAACCAAAAGGATGGAAAGCCCAATCCTCCACCTCCTCAGAGGAACGCTGTGGCGAAAACAGAAACAAAGCGCCCTACTGTGCAGCCTGCCGTGGGCCCCTCACCAATAGTGCTGCCACTGAGTATACCTGGAAATGCAGTGAATGCTGCCCCACCCACTCTGACAACCGTCACTCCACAACCTGTTATTGTTAATAACCAGGTATCATTGGTATTGAATGTTTTTACTATTTGAATATTCAGTATAATACTCATATAATGACAACAAACCCCATTTTAATGTGGATTTCATCGTTTTTTTTCAGGGCTTTATTGTTACTTCTCCACAATTGGCAAACAACAGTGAGTTTATTGCCTCTCTTGGAACCCAGTATCCCCCCGGGACATCGTTTACCATCGTACCAGGTAAACCTGAGTATAATGTACTTCTGAGTAGGGATGTGGCCGTACACTGGTATTAACGATAACAATAGGATCAGATATTGGCATCATGTTATGAATGATAATATCCTAAATAATCCAGCATCAGTAACTATCTGGTTGAGACTCTTAACATAGACACACGGTACAGGTACAGTTGCAGACTCTCCACCTCCCTACACTTGAATTTTGAGATTTATTCATTTACCAGAAGGAGACAAAAACTCAATTAGGGCAGTTAAAGTTCAATTTGACATTTGCAGTGACCCTTGACTTCTTCAGCCGACAAACCACAATCTGACGAACTTTGACAGCATCTCAGACGCAGACATCGATATGTCATCAAGTTGGAAAACGCACACATGCAAAACACTAGAGAAGCTTTAATGCTTGACAGTTGAGCATTTGTTGAAATTGAAAAGGCCTGTACTGTGGGAATGTTACATAACACAGAAAGATGTTTTTGGCTATGGATTTGATTTTGATGAACATTGAATTATTCTTCTCATGAATTTAGTTATTGTTGTGCCTGTATGTCTTCGTGTGAGTGTGAGCAACATCTTTATTGTGCTGCTAGAGGTGAAATTCTTGGACCGATGCAAGATGGATAAAAGCATTTGCCAAGAATGTTTTCATTAATCAAGTTCATTATCGGCTGATACAATTAGAATCATTTGACAATTAAGGGATTCGTACAGTGGTGTAATCACCCCTGCTCTATACTGTATGTAGATATTCATGGAAGTTGCAGTCATGAAGCTTCTATAGTTATCGCAATAATGTCACTATTTTGAATTCTTTTGTCCATAGTAACTGTAAGAGAAATTAGATATAACAGCCTGCATTGGAGGACTAAATCTTCTTTGTCCTCTCATCAGTGACTGTAAATTTTATCTGCTAATGCCAATTCTGTATCCTCCATCTTTCAGCTGGCCAGCAGTCGTTATTTCAGCAGGTCTCTCCAGCCACAGTGATCCCTGGTGCTGTCCACAGGCCCCAGGTGCAACAAATCAGCAACAACGTTGTGACTCTGACTAATGTCCAGAGTCCTGCTGTGTATTCAGCACAGCCTGGTCAGCTGCAGCCCAACCGACCCATCCCTCAATCTCTTCAGACTTTTTCGTTGCCTGTAAAGGACAACAGCAATAACAGAGGTCATTTTGTAATGTTTTAACTTTTCTATATTCAATCAGCTGGCAGTTACTAAAATGTGTATTTCTTGTTTTTGATTTTGTACAGATCAAAGTTTAGTCAAACGAGGACTGACCCCACAGGAAATGGACAGCGCAGCAAAAAGATCCAAACTTGACTTAGGTAAGTTTATACCTGTAGAGAAATTTGTGTTGATAACATTTAGTAGTCTCATTGTAGTAAACAAAACCCCTAAGCATAATATTTGTTCTTGTTGGGCTTTTATATCATGTTAACTGTAACATTTAATTTGTTTTCAGTTGCACCAGCAAAAGTAATTGTCAGAGTGGAAAATGGCATCATAAAGAAAAAGTGTCCAAACTGTCAAGAAGAAATTATTTCAGAGGAGGCCATGAAATATCATCTGATGGTGAGTAAATCATTGTGAACATGTCGCTGCTAGTTGGATTTAGCATAAAAAAGTCGTAGTTGCAGGAAAGATAGTTTGGATTGAAACAGTGACGTTGGAAATGGTTTCATGATGTTTGCTGGTTTTAGGCTGAATGTCCACGTGCTATTTTTTCTGAGCGACAGCAGCTTTTTTTTTTTTTAAGTTGTTCCCAACGAACAGAGTGTTTGTTGTCACCTAGACAAGAAGTGTTGTGCCCAGCGTCTTTGTTCAGAGAGGTCTGCTTCTTTTGTGAGCTCTGAACTTTGAAGAAAGACGCTGATGTCATCACTGTCGCTTCTTTTGTAGCAACCAATCATACGGGAAGGACTCGTCACCCTGGTAACCGAGAAAATGAGGAGAAGCTTTTTCTAGCTGAGTCTCATCCAGAGCTGTATGAAATGCCAGACAGGAATTATCACAAGGAGCGGTACTAGCCAATCACAGAACAGCAGTTAAACTTGAGATATGGTTGCCATAGAAACTAAACACATGGGAGTTCTTTTTTGATGAAGCGTTTCCCCGTGTCCTGCCACAGAAACATTCTATATGAACAAACGTGCTTACTTGTTAGATGTGACTGATAAAATATTTTTGTTGTTGTTTTAATACATAAAAACATTCAGATGTAAGTGGTTGCGTACAAATACCCTTGATTTGTTTACATCTTTGCTTTAATTAATCACCCTTTAATGTGGATTTGCCCCATTGAAGTAAAATGTGTCTTTATTTCAGAGCTGCAGTGCAAATGTGGGAAGTACGTCTCCATCAGCCCAAAACACTAATGCAAACAAGCGCATCATGCTGGTCTCAGATTTCTACTACGGTCGCTTTGAGGGAGACACGCACAAGAAAGAGGCACAGAAGACCAACACCACTTTCAAGTGCCAAAGCTGCTTAAAAGTTCTGAAGAACAATATCAGGTAGGATCGTTTGCTTTCCTGCCCCAGTGACTTGCATGTCGCCCACTAACACTGAGGGAAAAGAGCTGAAAGCAGGAAATCCAAATCGCACTGCGATTGACTCAGTTCTACTCAGTAATCACTATTATTGTTTATAGTCATGAGAAATCTACATGTAAGTGACTTTAATATGCAAAATGAAGGACGGGTTTTAAGTATCACCAGTTTGGTTTTATGGACCCTGCTGTTAATATGGGACCCCATGTGTGACCATTTGCCCTGCTGCTTGGAGGCTTTTCTCTGAGGTTCACTGTCTAAGCCAGGGGTGTCAAACATGCTGCCCTCCAGAGGGTCCAGTCCAGCCCTCAAAGTGTAAAAATCACAAAGAAGACATTAACTGCAGATTGTAAATTTGTAAAACTGTAAATTTAAAATAATTTATAGACCATGACAAGTGGTTTTGATCATAAAGTAAAATACTAGATTGTTAGTTGTTCTTTTGTCGTTTTGTGCCTCGTTTTTATCATATTTTGTGTTGTTCTTGTTGTTTTTTGGTCTTTTTTTGTCTGACTTTTGTCATTTGTCTCATGTTTTTGTGGTTTTGGTTCTCGTTTTTGTTGTTTCATGTTTTATTTTGGTCTCGCTTGTGTTTTTTGTCTTATTTTTGTCATTTTGTGTTTCCCTTTATTTGTTGTTTTTTGTCTCGCTTGTGTCATTTGTCCATTTTTTTGTTGCTTTGTGTCTCGTTTTTGTAATATTTTGTCTTGTTTTTGTTGTTTTTGTCTTTTTTGGTCTGACTTTTGCCATTTTGATCATAAAGTAAAATATTATACCATTCAGTTCGAGAGTCCTGTGACTAAATGTTTTTGTTCCTTTGTAGATACTCTGTGATCTGTAAGTTGTAATGTGTAAATGATAAACTGAGACATAATGTTGTTGAAATTGAATTTATTTTTCTTTAGAAATTTCAGTTTCTTCGTAATGTTTTGTTAAAAGATAACTCCTTAAATGTAAACATTTTCAGAACGTACCTTTTTTGCACAAAACATTGGAGTTGTGGTTATTTATAGGTTATTATGCTGTGATTTCACTGGTGCTGCCCACCTGAGATGAAATTGGGCTTAATGTGGCCCCTGAAGTAGAATGAGTTTGACACCTCTGGTCTAAGCAGTTAAATTACCAGATTTCAATGTGGATTTAAGTCCATTTTGATGTTTAGTGTAAATTTCTTGCAGCAAATTGTACTTGCAGCCTATGTTTTGTTTTAAACTTATCGACCTGAGGATTTTATTTTTGTCATCATCCACTCTTCTGCCAAAAACTTTCCGCATACAGTAATGAACATGTGCTCAAAAGGCAGACTGGGAAAAGATATCTATCCAGTGCCAATAAAGAAAGTGTGGAGATGTTCCTGTGCTCTAACTGCAGCTTTCCTCTCAGATGGATGATGGCATCAGATCGTTTTCCCTCATGGGCCTAAAGATGAAAAATGGCTGCTAGTTTAGGTGGCGTAAGAACTGCTCCTTTGATTAAATAACTTTGCTTCAGAGCATTGCAAAAAAAAGCTTCTGTAAGCTGCTTTTAATGGGGAAACACATTTGTACTGCAGGCACAGTCTCACGGTTGAGGTCATAGTTCATCCACACAAAAATTTCTATTAGGGGAGCTGAGGTAGCAGAATGTACAGGCTGAAAAATGGGCCGTGCCTCGTCAGGGCAGCAGTGGCAGGTAGCTGTGGAGGTGCTCGCTGCAGCCGCAGGGCACTACATCATTAGGCAAAACAAAAATCTTTGTGTAATTGCTGATATTATAATGGCTATTATACATGCTTAGAAAGTGAGGTGCAAGGAGAATACTTCATTTATCTTAAAAACCTTTGGGACCTGGACCATAACCGCTGCATGTACACAGGCCCTGAATATTTAATGTTTTCCCCCCAACTGCTTGATGTCGATTTAGTTTTAATGCATCTATTTTCCCTTTTTAAAATGGAAATGTTCCTCAAATGACTGCATATAAATCATATGATTTTTTTTCATCTTTTGTGATTCATTTTACTAAATTCGGTTCACCTTGAGCCTTGTGTGCCCTCACCAAATACACACATTGTTTTGATTAACAGACAAAACCAGTGCATATGGCAGCCACACCTAAAATATGAAAATACTCAATTAATGAATATCTTAGTTTTCTACTGCTAAATTTTTTAAATGGGTGACAGAGTTTAAAATAAACTCAACAGTGGAAGCCATTTACTAACTGTGAGCCAATGTTACCTTATTTGACAGAAATATATCAATTTTACCAGTTATTTTTGACCATTTGATTAAAAAAATGTTTCATGTTTGAATAAGTGAAACCTAAATTCACAAAACTGGTTAAAAACAATTAATTGCTATTTTAATTCTCAATTTTTCACGTCAGCACTGGTGAACCTCTTTGGAGGCTGCTAAAAATTCTGCTCTGCAGAAAAACCCTGAAAATAATACAAGCTAGTAATTGATTGAAATAATGTTCTTTAACTTCAGTAGTTGAACATTCAAACAACCATTCAACTCCATTATTTTATCCTGTTTTTAATTAAAAAATCATTAAATTTGTTTAGCATTGTGTTTACAAGATGGCTTTTTATGAAGATTCATCATTTTATGTGGATGCAGGTGTTTTGCTTTTTATAAGGTTATGTGTCTGTTCTGCTTTGGACAGAAATACTTAAAATTGCATATTTTATTTACTCTTTTCGCCTTTCCTACTTTACTAATTGTGAAGTTGCCAATAGTCTTCATTTTGATAAAAGATTTCAGCTCCTCTTGTTATGAATGTGTAAGAATGTTGGATGTCACTGCAGGGAAGAGCTGGCTGATTGCTCATGCGAAACGGTCACATGACTTTTCTGTGTTCTGTGTGTGCATCCACCCTCCCTTACAGGTTCATGAACCATATGAAACACCACCTGGAGCTGGAAAAGCAGAACAGCGAGAGCTGGGAAAGCCACACAACCTGCCAGCACTGCTACCGACAGTACATGACTCCATTCCAGCTGCAGTGCCACATCGAGAGCGCTCACAGCCCGATTGAATCCTCAAGTATAACATGATGATCAGTACAGCTCAGTCTGGCATGACCATTAGTCAGACACTTCGTGGCCATTTGTAATTTTCTTCTGTTTCCCTTTTTAGCTAATTGCAAGATTTGTGAGCTGGCGTTTGAGTCGGAGCAGGTGCTCCTGGAACACATGAAGGGGAACCACAAACCCGGGGAAATGCCTTATGTCTGCCAGGTCCGTTCATCACCACTGAGTCATGGTGTGCTTTAATGTTTCAAGAGAAACAATCGCTGATACTGAAATTCTGTTTTACTGATTCCACAGGTGTGCAATTACAGGTCGTCTTTCTTCTCAGATGTGGAGACACATTTCCGAAGTGTCCATGAAAACACAAAAGACCTGCTCTGTCCGTTCTGTCTCAAAGTTCTCAGAACAAGTCACATATACATGCAGCACTACATGAAACATCAGGTATGAGGCTGACATTTCTAATAGAACTGGATAACATCTGGAGTCATAGCTGATGCAGAGCAATTCCTTTAAAACAGTAAATTTCTACTTTTCTAAACGACATTTACTAGTTTGAACTCACTTTTGGCTTGTACTCCTAACTACAAGTCTGGATTGATTTGGTTGTCTGCCGAGCACCTTACTGTAATACATAAAAGGCCGACAGTAAAACCTGTTTCTCTTCACCTACCCTAAAGGAGCAATAAATATGGTAGAGTTGGAACCAAACTAAATTAATTGCCACTCTATTAATAGCAATGAAAGTAGTTTTTTTCATACTTGTTATGGTCTTTCAGTGGATCCAAATGAAAAATTTCATCAATTAGCCTCTAGTCACAACACTTATTAATCACAGTTTTGTGTTTCTGCACTGTGATGTTTTTTCTTTTTCAGAAAAAAGGGATCCATCGCTGTGGAAAATGCAGACTGAATTTCCTCACCTACAAGGAAAAAGTGGAGCACAGGGCTCATGTCCACAAGACTTTTAGGAAACCCAAAGCCTTGGAGGGTCTTCCTCCGGGTACAAAGGTCTGGTCCAGTCTTAACGACATCAGTGGAACATTTATAGAGTTCTTAGGTTTATATGAGCTCATTTCAGTGTCAGTTAACTCAGTGCATGTTGTGGTCTTGTTGCAGGTGACCATCCGAGCCTCCCTCACAGGGAAAACACCTGCATTGCCGGCCTCCCCTGATCGATCAGGCTTTATTGTCCCTCCAGAAATGGCAAATTTCAACGATTTCAAATCCAAACCTCCAGTCAGTGTGTCCAAGTCTAAATCAACCGTCTATGGAGCGGGAAAAGCCAAGACGACTCAGAGCAAGAAGCAAGAAGGGCGAACTTCCAAGCACAACCTGTCATTGAGGAACCTCAGGTGGTTAACTGGGTTTTTTCCACACATCAGTAAGAAACAGTGCAGCGACAAATCAGCAAATAGAATCAACAAAAGGTCAAATTTCATTTATAGTTTTTTGTATTTTTTTAAGCTTGATTACCGTTTATTGTTGACTTTATTCTGAAATGCTTTATAAATGTTTCACATAAAAAGGGCCAAATTTTCAAATTGTGAAAGAAAGATGCCTGAAGCTTTACTTTCCTCAAGTTGTCAGTTGAGTCTGAAAATGTGTGGAGTTAGAGGTGAGCTGACCAGACCTCTGTAGCTGCTCCACCTCTGCTACTATTCCACCTGAGTCTGACTGAACTGTCCAGTTAAATCCAGACACAGTAATATGAGTTGGTTCTGATGGGGGAGCTCTTAATGCTGGCTCAACTGATAGAATCTTTAATGTTGAGACCCTTTTATTGTATAAATGAATGAAATGTTTACACTGCGATCTTTAGCGATGTGGAGATAATTTATTTTCAGATCTGAGATGTGCTCTTGCTTCTTGCATCTGTAGCCCGAGACGAGTTCAGCTTTGAGTCCTCTGAATCATTCTGAGTCCCATCGCAGCCACTAACACGGAGCCCCACCTCCCGGGTTCTCCTGACAGGGTGGGAGCAAATTAATGGACGTTATTAAAGCCTAGCAATACACAAAGTAGCTAATTGTGTTTTCAATTAATTTTCCGGACACTCTCCATTAGGCCGGCTAAATATAATATGGTGAAAAGCAGAATTCCTTTCTTTAAAAAATTAATGAGTGTGATATTTGGCTAATTGGGCTCAGTAATCAAAAACAGTGTGCTGCCTTTAGTCACATGATATGGCCTTTGAAGCAGATCAGACGTAGTATAATGTAGTGGTGTTAGAGAAGAGTTCAAACTGGCGGAATAAAATTAGAAACCTGCAGACAATTAAAAGAGGTAATTAGTTATCGGTTTGTGCGTCTGCTGTAATGAAATGCATAATTTATCCTTTCTTTTATCTTAAAATCTGACCGGACTCCTGAAGAGAAAGTATTGTCAGTGTTTAAACATCAGCCCTTAACTGTATGATTACGTTTTGTGTTTTCAGCATCAGTGGAGGACGTTTCACGTGCATCGAGTGCAACACACAGGTGGACCACTTCTTTTCTCATTTCCCAATGGTTTCAAATTGTGGTGCATGCAAATACCGGACAAGCTGCAAAGTTGCCATTGGGAATCATATGATACGGTGTGTACACCTTGATTTGACCCAATATTTGAGTCACTTTTTAGGTCTAGTGTTGGTATCTGACAAGTTTTCTTTGCCCTTTTAATCAGATTTCATAGTACCATCACCAAAAACAGATTTTTGAAAATGGATCACAAGAAAAATTCGTCGGCATTAAAGTGGGTGCACTTCTTAAGTTATATTTTCCACCTCAGTATATTCTGAGTTGCAACAGAACATGAGAACGTTCTTCTTTTTCTTTCAGACTGACCCTGGTCTGCCTCA
This sequence comes from Amphiprion ocellaris, assembly GCF_022539595.1. NCBI lineage: Eukaryota > Metazoa > Chordata > Actinopteri > Pomacentridae > Amphiprion > Amphiprion ocellaris. Next base: position 13,083,812 of record NC_072766.1, read on the forward strand.
ACTGTGATCTCCTAGTGGATGCATCGGGTGGTGACCTGATGACCAAACATTTAAGTGATCGACCAAATCACACATGCAAAGTCATTCAGGAGAAAGGTTAGTTGTTTTCCTTCAGCACCGCCTAAGTCATGGGTAGTATTTAGTGTTACGAGTTTCTTGAAAAGGTTGTTTCTTTTTTTTTTAACCCAGCAGATATCAAAGCCAAAGATCGAGTGTGAGTAGAATTTTCGACCCACGTTACATCTTATTGTTTATCTTTTTCTATATGAAATGAAGACCAAAAAATATTTATGCAATTCTTAAAGGGGTACTCTTGTGAGTTTGTAGCACACGTCTATAAAGTCAAGCAACTTGAATAAAGCTCGTTTTAAAAAGTCCAAACAGAAGCAGCATCTTGAGTTATCCTGACAGGTGCCATAGACACTAAACCCCACAACTTTCCATGGTGCAACGTCATCATTTATTTTGAACTCTCAAGTAATTTTGGTGCCTTCATCAATCTGTTGAAGCTTTTGCACTTTTGTTCCTCAGTGCTTCCTTCACACATAATGACAGAGGGAGACACTGTGCGCACCATATTTACTGTACATGAGAGATTGGATATTACAGTACGGTTTTCTTACATTTTGACAGATTAATGGAAACGAGTACATGTCTGACAGGCTTCATATTCATTAACTTACTTTACAGAATGTGTTCACTTCTTGGAGTATATCAATTTACAGCTGAGTTACCTTCACATTCACAGAGAAAAACAGGATAAAGACACATAGAGGTGTTGCAGATTAGCATTCGCTATAAAGACACTTGCAATGGAAAACTATTTTCAGTTTATTAACATCAGTCTTCACAGATGGTATTTTAGGAGTCCTCTTGTGTCAGTTGTTGACTTAATATATTCAGGCTTTTTATTGTGTGTCTGCAGCATTTGGACTGAATATCGTCAACAAAAGAACTTGTACAAACCTTTGTAGTACACAGCAACACTAATACCATCATGAATTAAGCAGACAATTAAGAGGTCATTGGGTGTTTCCCATCATGCACTGAGGTCTCGCACCTGATCTCACTACTATTGATCAAGCATCAAACTGGGACCAAATGAGACATAAAATCTGATCAATACGCACCTGATCCTGCTCAGACATGACTCACCCCAAGGTGAGATAACCCTAATGACATCACTATGGCATTGTTTGGTGATTCTACTCAGACGTGACATTGTAATTGCGCTACCGTTTTTTTAGGCTCCTTGTGATACTAATAAATGTTAAATAAAATCACTGCAGCAGAGATGTGGTTTTACAGACGCATGCTATGTATATCTTATACGGCTAGAATAACCAATAAAGATGTTTTAAAAACATTAAACACAAATTATACGCTACTGAACAAAATTAGGAAACAGCAAGCAACATTTTTTGAACCCATCATAAGGAAAGAGACCCTGAAATGTATCGTCACAACTGGAAAAATGAATGTGAAGAGAGGACGAGGCAGACAGAATGAAAATGATAGATGGACTGACATCATGGCTACACATGGAAAGGGCAACAGTCACAATTCAGAAAGCAATAGACTGGATTAGATGGAGAGAAATGATCGCCTATGCTGAATGGCATGGCACGTGATTGATTGTGACTACTCAGCCCTCATGTGTAAAGTAGGTGGAGTGCCCCTTTAAGATAACATAACATTATGGTCCCTGTATTTTGGCCTCTGTTCCACTTTTACTAACTACACACTAGCTTTTTACTAATGTCTGTTACTTGTTACAAATATTTAACTTTTGTTCAGAACATTTTGGCTGCATTTTGGCGTGAAATGTGATGTTATTATGCTGCCCTCTTCCTTTTATCCAGGCATCTCCTCATGCGGCAGCCATCAAAAGTCCAAGTGTACTTCCTGACATCGACATCTGGTCAAAGTCCAAAGGAAACGAACTTGAAACAAGCTGGAAGTGTCACATCTGGAAGTCTAACTGCTGAGCAGCCAGAATCAGAGCCGATGTTGGCAGCAGGCGATGAGGAGGAAAAAGCTCCCACAGAAACGAGTGCCACTGAAGGCTCCTCTGAAGGAGAAGTACAGCAGCTGCAGCCTGATTTATCATCTTCCTGCGCATCAGAAAGTATTGTGGGTGTCTGTGATGAGTCGGTGGGTAACTCAGAGACCCCAGATGTTGGAGATCAGCTTTCCACCTCTGTGACTCTGACCGAGGAACAACAAACCTACACAAGATTGAACCTGTAAATCAGCTAAACATCGCAGACGACAATAGGATGGAAATGTGTACACTTTAAAAAAATACAACCTTTTTCCAAGTGTCAAACCGATGACGTTGCTTTGGCTGTTAATAATCCCCTCCAGATTCATGTGTTCTGATGGATTCGTGATGGTTTTAACAACTGGAGAAAATATTTTATCACAGGTTTTTGTTTACTCCTCTGTGAAAGTTACATTGCCTCACTATATGTAAAAAAAAAAAAAAAAAAAAAAGAGTGTGCAGTCTCCGAATTATTCTGTACCTTGACTGACTCCAAACCAACAGTTTTAAAAAACTTAGGCTCATTTCATATTTCTTAAAAGATTCAGATGTTCATATGAAGTCTAGTTAGCAACTAAAGTGGGGGGCAATATCTTTTAGAAGGGTATTGATTAGCTGTACTCTCAATATCTGATGTCTGTCAGGTGATTTTTTTTATATATTTTTTAAAATTTGCTTTACTCACAAATTTGGCTGCGACCTTGACTGTAAAACGCCACCACGTTTTCCACAAATCATGCTGAGTGGCACAGAATGTACATGCTCCAATTATGCATGTGGTCCACCTAAAACTATATATATTAAAATAATGTAATTTTATCTTTAATTGTTAGAGCAGTTTGGGCGCCGTTTTCACCAGAGAGCAGTTTTTGCACTGTTATTTTTGAATCAAGCTGTTCTAGATAGTTTGGGCTATTAGATGAACAACAGTTTTTCCTTTCTTTCATTTGTGGTTTGCTGTTGTATAATATGTACTTTTTTAATGGGATCTCTACGCTGCTCCTTTTATATTAATCTGGTGTTATACCAAAAATAAAAACACGTCATTGCTGAAATGTTTACATGATTTACAGACGATTCCTGATTGTGACAGAAAAAGTGATGTAGCACCTTTATCTTTATTTCCTGCTGGTTTCGAACATCCCACAATCAAGTTATCATAATACTCAAACACCGGCTTTAAATCAGAAGAAATACAGCAGTACATGTGTAGAAAATATTGGCGTCAAATTTTATTCTCAAAGGAATGTCATCTTTGTGAAATGTGTGGCTTAGAGGGGGAACACGGTGAACTGATGTAGATTTTGTTGATCAGCCGTGTTGAAAGTCAAGGCTTGTGAGACTGTTGTGTACCTTAGGTTGCGTAGGTACTCGGTATGGTACTTCGGTTTGATTAAATCCGTTGACCAACTCTCATGCCCCAAATGTTGGTTGATTAAGTTGCCTTTTATTTTTCATTTACTGAAAAAAAAGAAAAATTCCCTGTAGCTGTGGGAATATTTTATACTACGCCATTTGTTTCATTTTGTGTGGCTTAATATGTGAAAAGTAACTGGTCATTTCGTAGGTTTTTAAAGAGGGTTTTCACTTGTACATACATTAGAGCTGTACGGCAAGTCTGCAAATGTATATACGTCTATGATGGCACTATTAATATAACCCACCAAACCTGTTTTTGAATGCATTCCATGGAGATGTACAAACTGGGTCTAGAACAGCGTTTTCCTGTTGTTGGTTATGTAAATAAATCTTTAATACAAGACTATGGGTGTTGTTTTTTGTAAATGTTGCTATCTAAAGTAGTCAGAACAGATTCTGAGAGTAAAGTTTCCTTATACCTCAGTCGTATCTGTCATGTAATGTAAGCCTTCATGCTAGCTACAGCCCTGCCTGTTAGAGGAGGAAATGGGAGAAACACAACCTGTTGACAATGGTTAAGAGCGAAGCTGAAACTTTTTTTAAGGAACAGAATAAAAAAATGTGCCCATTTACACCAATTTGCCATTGCCCATACAAACAACGTAGAAATGTACACTTGAAATGCTTTATTGAAAAATCAAAACATGCACAGGGAACTATAGTCAAAATATTGATATATCAGTATGCTTTATTAAATTATTATAATTTATATTTACATTATATTTATATTTACTTCACACCAAATGATATATGTGATGTGTGGAAACGCATACCATTGTATATTATATTATATCATTTTTTTAAAAAATACATGTACATATATACGCAGCAGGTGAAATGTGGCCTGCTTTAAGTTTCCCAGACCTGACGTCACTGTCAAGGTTAATTTCTATTGGCTGAGCCCACATCGTTCCCTGGACAACGAAACGCTGATCACCGAGGTAACCGAGCGACTCTTCAGGTTAACTACCGATAATTAACAACTCAGCCAAACTACAACTGCACGTCGAAACTCATTTTATATCAATCAGTTGAACGTTTTTTTCTCGACAAAGAGAGTTTTAAAAAGTTTTTAAAAAGCCTGAGTCGACGAAAATAACCGCAAACATGGTGAGTGCTCTTTGCCCAACCGAAGTTAAGTTAGCTTACTGCTGCTAACAGTTAGCCCAGTCAACACCCTGGTAACGTCGCCGTTCACCTGACAGGTCTTTCTCAGAGTTTGTGTGTTTCTTTGACACAGAGTCGTAATTGGATGTACAACCGGCAGCAGAAGTTACTGTCTCAGCGCCAGAGCCAGGAGCAGCACCGGCAGGAGGAAGCCCGGCGTGTGGACCGAGAAAGGCAGCTGCAGGCCGGTCTGAGGGACCAGGAGAACCTCGAGACCAGGAGACACCTGCGGCAGGTGCAGCAGGAGCTCAAGGAGAGGCAAATGGAGAGCGATCTGCTGAAGGTCTGTGGTTCTGCTTTTGGACGTTTGATAAGGTCCCACTCTCAATCAAGCTTTGTTTAAATACAATCCAGCAGCAAATTTCAGTCTCTACTGTCATTCTTGGTTCCTAACAGAGGAGACACTTGTAACCATTGTGTTATTTTGTCACTGAGGTGAAAAAATTAAGCTTAAAGACCAACTTTGTTGTCCTTTGTTGTATAAAATTCCACTTTCAACTGTAGCTCACTTCCCGCTACACAACACAAATTCTATAAACAAGACAAAGATAGAATGAGAACACAAAATGATTGAAATAAAATCTAAATAAATGTAGAATAAACCACTTATACATATGTACAAAATATGTAGAGTATAAAGTACACATGCTCGCAATATGTACAACATGGCTGGATAATTTTATTGTAAGGAAAATAGGCAGTATTGTAAATGGTGTCAGAGTTTCTTTAAATTTTCTAGTGTGATGACTAAGTTAATGGGTTTCAATAGTACATAAAGCAATTAAACAGAAAAATATAATTTTAAAGGAAATGTAATTGTTAAATAGATGTCCCCTCAAGTATTTGTAGAGCTGCAACAATTAACTGATTATTTGCTTACTATTTTGCTAACCCAATAATTGGTTTGAGTAATTTTTAAAGAAATTTTTTTTTCTGATTCCAGATTTTTAAACTAAAATATTTTCTTTTTTGTTTACCCATCACTGTCAGTAAATTGAATATCTTAGGGCTGTTTACAGAAATGACAAAACAAGACATTTAACCAAACAATCAAAAAATCAAGAAGTAATCAACAAATGAATAAACAATGAAATTAACTGTTAGTTGCAGCTCTACTTATTTTTACAATTTTTTCTTTGTACTCAACTTTCATGACTTTACAAATGTACTACAAATATGCAACATTTACCGACCCTTTGACAACTAATGTTTCCATTTTTGCTGAGAAACACTGCAGATGTGGTGGCACTTTTCATGTCTGATGCAGTAAACAGCAGCCACTAATTTAAAGTAGTTGGTTAATTTCTGTTATGTTTATAAGCAATAATAAAACCAGCAAAAGCCATGGCTGATAGAAGATACAGACATTGTTTTATATAATGCTACATCGTGTCGTCAAGGTGTTGACTGCATCTTACCAAACCTTGGGTGTAAATAACTGGGATTAAATGTGACTTTCAGGCAGAGGAGGAGAGAATAAATAGAGAAAGGCAACTTGAACAAGAGGAGAGAATGGCTAAAGAGCTGGCACACATCCACTATGAGAAGCAAAAAGACGAGAAAATGAGGCAGTATATCAAAGAGAACAGGTATGCACACTTTCTAAGTTCTGGATCAGTACATAAATGCAGCACTTGTTTAATCTTTTCTTGTACTTGTGTCAGTTTTTACAAGGCTTTAACTTTCTGTACTTTTTAGCTTGGAGCTTCGGGAACTGGAGTCTAAACTGAAGGCTGCGTATCTGAACAAGGAGAGAGCTGCACAGATTGCTGAGCAGGAAGCCATGAGGTTTGAGACAATGGTGAGTGCTGCCTTTGTGGTTCAGTTAGTTATCAGAAACTACAACACAGATTCTTTAAAATGTTTTACTTTACAGAAGTACATATGCTTTTGTTTGAATAGTTGTCACCAGAAGACATGACAAAGTTTCTTTAACTATAGAAAATGCTGTAAGGAATAATTCATTACATACTCTTTGTTAAGAGCCCAAAAAGAGGTCCTCTTCCTCCTTATAGTGATAAACTGTGAACCATGTGTAAATTTTCTTATACAAATGGGTTAAAATGCTCCATGAACTGATTTTAACTGCAATTAATTTAAAGGGCATTTTCAAATAGAGAAATTATTTTCATGGTAGAGCCTGTAAGTTATATATTGTACATGTCTTTTCTGTGACATTAGCGGGAGGAGGCAGACTATGCTCGCGAGATGAAGAGCGAACGTGAGCGAGCAGCCGTTGAGCAGCAGAAACTGGATCAGAAACGCCACGAGGAGCTGGTCCAGTACCAGATCCAGCTGGAGCAGCAGCTCATGGACAGAGAGCGCCAGAGACAGGAGGCATACGAGGAGTTCCTCAGAGAGAAGCTCATGGTGGACGAGATTGTCAGGAAGATTTATGAGGAGGATCAGATGTGAGTCATTACTAATTCTTCCACTCTTTAACGTTAATGCACAACACAGAGAAGCACATTGCAGTGCTTAGTGTATCAGTGAACAGGTCAGGAATTAGAACTGGTTCAGTGTCAGTATGCTTTTCAAATAGTGTTCATCTGGAGAGCACATTAAGATTGTACAATATAATGGGCTTATTGAAAAGTAATCTTTTCCTGAAAGGGAGCGACAGTTGAAATTGCAGAAGGTCAGAGCCACTCAGCAGCACATTGAAGAATTCAAGAGACAGCAGGCTGAGTGGAGACACATGGAGCAAGAAAAGATGGAAGCAGAGAACAGACGCATCATGGAGTTTGCGAAGCAGCGGCAGCACATGGAAGAGACCAGAATGGCCAAGATCCGAGAGAGAGAAGAAGCAAAGGAGCATCTGCATAAAATGGTTGAGACAACGTTTTATCGAATGCCCATTTATTTACCTATTCAGTCAATGACATTAAGTTAATTAACATCTCTGTTCTGTAGCTGTGTGAGAAGATGGAAGAGGAGAGGAAGCAACGTGAAGAGATGGAGCGAATCCGGGACGAACTTTATTTAGAAGAAGAAGAAGAGGCTAACAGACAGAGAGCAATCGTAAGGATCATGATTTTACTATCTTACCCTGCAGCCCTGCAACAGACTGGTGACTTGTCCAGGGTGTCCCCTGCCTTCGCCCCAAGTCAGCTGGGATAGACTCCAGCCTCCCTGAGACCCTAATGAGGATTAAGCGGTTTATAGATGATGGATGAATGGATGGATGGATGGATGGATGGATGGATGGGTGGATGGGTGGATGGATATCTTACCCTGCTGATTCTACAGTAATATCAAAAGACTGCTAAAAATATTCTTCTATGTAATGAATATTAGAACTGCAAGAATTAACCATTTAAAATATCAACGAATCTATCACTATCAGAATTAGAACCCATATGACGTGCTACATCTAAAAGAGCTGTCTTTTCAATAAATTCAAATCTTTAAAAAATGTATTTGATCTATTAGATGCCAGCAAATCAGTAAATAATAGCCAAAATTGTCTATTTTAGTGAAACAGCAGTCCCAATCAAAAAGATTTTTCATTCTAATACAGAAAAAAGCATAAAATTCCCACATTTGAAGAGTCTTGATGAGGAATGTTCGATTTAAATATTACTGATTAATCAGCTTATTGTTCTGGAATAACTGTACAGTACAGTTGTAAGTGTACCAAGTCTTACTTTCATAATTTTTAAGTGACACCTGCTGTAATCTGCAAACTTTGAATGCTGCCTGCTGCAAACCCCTTGAACAAAGCAGTTTGAGTGTGAAGATCCAAGTTAGGTACATTAACAGGAATTCTGATTCCTGGATTCACTGCAGTTCTGCCTCTCAGTGAGCAATGTGTTTTTGAAACTGGATTTAAGTGCACCTTAATTCTCTTAATATTTCTTTAAACTTTCGTTCAACAGGAAGAGATGGAGAAGAAAATCAGACAGAGGCTGATGATGCAGCAGACCTGCCAGGAGCAGATGGCTTTCAAAGAGATGCGGAGGCAGGCGGAGAAAGAGGAAGAGGAGGCCTTCAGGAAAAGCATGATGGCGAAGTTTGCCGAGGACGATCGGATTGAGCAGATGAACGCCCAGAAACGACGCATGAAGCAACTTGAACACCAGCGCGAGGTGGAGAAACTGATAGAGGCCAGAAGACGGCAGCGTGAAGCCGACATGGTACGAACCACATTCTGTTTGCATAATTACATCCAGAATAAGTAGTTTTACTGTCAGTATTGTTCTTCCTGTACTGCATGTTGGATAACAACAGGTGGCAGCAGACAGGTTTAACATTTAGGGACAAATATTTGTTAATCAAAGTGTCTTACTATGAAAGGAGCATTTGTATTAGTTTTAGAGAATGTTTATTTTATCACAGAAAGCAAAATATTTGACAAAAGAAACATAATACATTGTCCTTCTGTTGTCAGTTTTTAATACCTTGCTTTGTTCATAACATTTTCATAACCCTCTTCAAGGAACTGGAGGCGAAAGAAAGAGCCATTGAGCAGGAGAGGGAGGCGCTGCGCAGGAAGATAATTGAAGAAGAGAGGCAGCGACTGCTACAACGTCACGCAACAAAACTCCTCGGATACTTCCCTAAGGTGGGAGACAGAGTGTATGAATCAGGAATAACTTTATTGAGCTTCACATCTTCATACAAGTATGTGACTATCGGTGTATATATTTTCAGGGCCTCCTTCGTGGAGACGACCTGCAGCACTTTGATGAAGACTTCAGAAAACACTTTCAGTCCCGTCAGGCTGATATGTTCTCTGAAGACGGCTGCGACAATGATGATTAAACTTTTTCTCCCACTGTGCCACTAGAGGGCAGTTTGATGTTACTGTGAATATATAGAAACTTTTAGTGATTACTTAAGTTCTACATTTTTCAATATTATTATCTGAAAATAGTTGTTTTGCATTCAGTGACAATGAAATGATTTTAGACATCTTTTTATTAGAACTGTACTGACAGGATCTCAATGAAATTCATTCTAAAAAGACCTGCTGACTGAATCTGATCGTGTTTAGGAGGCAAACGTCTTCATTTAAATTCTATCTCAATTCAAACTGCAGGCTTTTGAACTGCTTACAAAAATTCTGAGAGTCTGCAAACTAAAGTTCTTTACTCCATAACACATAAACATATCTTTAAAAATAAGGAAGGCACCTTTAATTAACTTGCTTTGCTTCATAAAAATGAAATGTGGACTGATCGTTTATGCCTTCCCCCAGTCCAGAGCTTTCATGAACTCTTCTTCTGTGAAGGACAGCAGCTTGGCAGCTTCAAAATGCATCTGCACACAAAAAATTTGTGTTAATTTAATTAAAAACTATAAACACTGCATGTTTGGGAACGTAGAGACACTTACCTTCTGTCTCTTGAGAATGTCGATCAGCTTGAGCTGCTTCTTGAACCCTACGATGAGTTCAGCTTTTTGTTTTTTCAGCATTTTGTTTTCAGCAAGTAGGTTTTCTTTACTTTGATGTTCCTCATTTATCTTGTCCTTAATGACCAGAAGTGAAAAGAATGAAATCAGTGGAAGTGAAGCAGAACTGTACCCTGTTTGTGCAACCTACGAACCACTTCAAATTCTGTTGGAGAAGGTGGTTTGTGTTGTTTTGAAAAGAGCTACTCACCGACTATTTTTCTCCACCACCATCTTCAGATAAGATGTTTCACTTTGTGCACAGATATTTTTACTGCACAGCTGCTTTGCATGAAAAACCTCCATACTACAGTTTTGCTGCTCAGGCTACCAGACTGTGTGGCATTGTGATGTTCATCGTTGTGGGAAATTCCTAAGCTATTTTCAGTATCTTTTTATCTCATAAAAGGGTGCATTATCTTCTTAATTCATTATTTTACTCTGACATTACACTTAGATGGCTGTAACACCACATGTTGCTGCTGTTCCTCCTTAAGTGGTTAAGTGTGTTGATAGTTTACATTCAGTTACAGATTAAGTCCTGTGTTTGTGATGCATGTGGTCTTTTATTATTATTATTATTTAAGTTTTTAGGGTTTTTTCTGACTCAGAATGGGTATTTGGAGGTTGGCTTCTCTTAGTAAACATGATCCGTCCATTTATAGTAAAGATGATGAGTTTGAGTTGCCTAATTTGACAATCTATGCATTTTCCTGTTTTCTGATGATTTAATAAACAAAAATCTTTATTATACTTGAGTAGATGAAACCTATATTTACAAAAGTAGTTTAAAAAATTGCTATTTTCATTATTTTTTTAGGGGGGCTGACTCCAATCTCTTTGGAGGGAACCAAAAATTCCTCTAGGTTCTACTACTTTTGCCTATCATGAAAACCAATAAAACAATGCCTGGATTTCACTGACAGTTTTCAAAATTGTACAGTATAGTTGCCACATTGTAATAGACTCATAGAGGGAGGGAGAGAGGGAGAGTATGACCTGTTTAAGACAATTTAAAAAAAGGCATTTTTTCCATAACTTAAGTTGAAGTAGTTTTCTTATTTTGCACAGACAATGTTTACATTTGGAGAGCCTTGTTGCATTTGAGAATGGGTCATGACAATAAAATTAGGCATGATGTGTTAATTCTAAGACAGGAGATATGTGATGCTACCTAAAAGTAGTTAAATAGCCCACAGATATCGATATCAGTTGATATCGGAATTGGAAATTGAGAGTTGGACAATATCGGCATATCGGTTATTGGCAAAAAAAGCCAATATCGGACATCCCTATTTTCACAAGTCAACAGCAGTTTTACTGTAGATGAATGTCTAAAACTTGTTATAATATTTAAAAAATAAATCCCATTTGAATGCTTGCCAAGAAGCGCTGTATGTGCTCACCTTGTTTGCTTGTTCCATCTTGTTCAGTTGAGTCTTTAACCTCTCCACCTCCTCCAGAGCTCTGTTCAAACGAACCTCCACAGTGCTGTGAACAGCCGCTGCTTGTTTGTGGGATCTGTTCAGATTTTCTATTTCCTGCATGGAGCACAGTCAGGAAGTAATCAGGCATGAACAGCTCTCATGAATGATGGAGGATGGTGTCAGCTTGTTAATAAGAAATATTTGGAGCGGCTGTCGGTCTTGATACATCAGACCTGAGAAACGCTCTCATATCATGCTTCATTTGTCGCCGACACAAACCTTGTGCAAACCAGACACTTGCAGCTGAAGGCCGTCACATTTTTTGGCCGACTCCTCCGCTAAAGCTCTGTGCTTCTCAATCTGTGTTTGCTGGATGTTTGTGGTCTTCTGCAGTCTGGCTCGATCCTCCTCAAGCTCCTTAATTTTTGCACTAAGCTTAGAGTTTTCATCATCCTGCAATGGCAGAAACATAAAGCTAAATGGACACAGTGTGTTTTATGTTTGAGTTTAAAGACATCAGTTTGAAACAACAGGCCAGATTTGTACCCTCTTATAATATTCACTGGACAGCTCATCCAGCTCCTCTTGCATAATACGTAGTTTTGCCTTGAGGACCCGCATTTGAGCATCTGAAACGACTTAAAAATAATAGAAAAAACACAATTAGACATATGTGGGAAGGACAACATTCACTCGTCATCACTCAGAACAATACATTAAAATCTTATTATATTAATAACTTAATGGAAAAGCTTCAGTTTAGTTTTCATTAGGATTCTCAAGTGGTAGCATTCCCTGATTTAATTTCTGAGTAACTAATAAGTGCCACATTAACACAGATTTTCTTTGTTAAAAAAATGACACAAACAGTACAGTTGTATATGTGTTATCAGCTTACCACATTTAATCAATGATCAGTGACATTCAGGTAATTCTAAGGAGTTGATAAACTTTCCTTGTAGCTATTATTTGTAGAAATTAACAGTTTGTTATTATTAATGAATAAAAACTACAATTTACATTTTGAAGAGTGACATACACATTACCTGATCCTACGTTGGCTCCAGTGTTGGTTACATCATCCACGGCATTTTCATGAACAACGTCTGTCATCTTTTCTTCCATGTTTTGAATCGTCTTTGCCAAGAAATAATCATCCGAATGTTCAACAGCTGCAGAATCCTCCACGTGTGACACCTTAGAGGTACTGAAATCAAACAAACACTGTGAAGACTTTTGGGAGGATATTAACAGATAATACAGTTTACAAAAGGCATGACTCACATCAGATTTTTATTAGGGGTAAAAAGTCTTTGTAATGGATTTAAAAATGATCTAAAATCAAACTCACGCTGATTTCTGCTGAGGCTCCTCTTGTTTTGTTGATGTGGCCTTTTTTTTCGTCACCATCTAAGAAGAAAACACAATGTAATGTAGAACTTCAGCTTTAACAAAACGTAGCTGCAGATTGTGAACTATCAGTGTGTTTACAGGTTTACGAAATACAGACATCCTGAATTTATTTTCTGCACTGATACCTTCACACCAAGCTGCTGTTCAGTGCACTGTTGAGGCTTCATTAACCTGAGTTAGACACAAAGAGACAGCAGGTAGAAACAAACAGAGTGATGCTGTTTTCATTACCAATGAATGACAAACTTTTCATCATTCTTGCGTCATTTTTCACCCTCAAACTTCAGAATTTTAGATATTTATTACCTAGAATCTTCTTCAACTTCAGTATCTGTGAGCAGGATGTTGGATAAGGGCTTGGACAGAACTTCAGTCTGTTCTTTCTAAAACCACACAGAGATACGATATTAAAATAAGGTTAAGATTCACTGCCCTTTTCTAAACTTTCCCCATCAGCTGATATTTTTCAGTGATATAAACCTTATTTGTTAATAACTTACCATGAGCTGCTCTGCCTGTCTCACGATTTCTGCTGTTTTGGCTTCCAGCTGTGCATTTAGGAGTCTGATGGAAATTAAATGTTAATAAACAACTTTGGTCACATTTATCAATTCTTACAAGGATCTTAGAGCTTCCAAACTGCAGAAAAGTAAAACGAATCCAAATATTTGAAGAAAATCCCTTTTTCCTTCTTGGAGGGGGAGGGTTTTCTGTTACTCTGTGCCCAAAGTGCAATCATTTGAACAAAATCCCCTTTCAAACTTTAATGGATTGACACTCTTACATATGTCGTTAAAGTAACCAAAGGCATTTCTAATTATTAATTGCAAGTCTACATGAGAGGAGCTTCTCTCTGGGCTCGATTAGGGAATCCAATGCAGCCGAAGGAGTTCAACAGAAATGCCTCCATTTAGTACAAATTATTCTGAGAGAAATATTTATCTTAGAGTACACGTTTTGATTTGAATGAATGAATAAAATGAATCAATGAGAAAAGTACAGCCAGTAATACTTATATTGTTGTTCTTTAGCGAAAAGGTCATCTGTGTGTTTCTTTGTTGGACCAGAGACAGATTTTGCCTGCGGCCTTGATTCAACCCTCCTGGACCTTTCAGCCTTCTTGGTGGAGGCCGAGCATCTCTTTGTCTAAACATCAACCCAACAGCAAGACAGGGCAGTAAAATTAAATACATTAAGTAATGAAGCGGAATTTTACTTCCCTTATATCAGACAAAACTGTCAAATCAGTCTGGTGAAGTGGACAGATTTAAAGGTCTGGACCCTGGCAGAAATTTTACATTTATTGAAGACAGCGCCAATTGTTATTTTTTATATAATATACAACATTCCTTTACATACCTCAGTAGAACATGGTAGACCTAATAAAGCAGGTTAAATACTCATGCATGAGTAAAGTCAGCCTGCACTAAAACAAGCGTTTGAACCGTTAAAATAAGGATGTGATCTGCACTTTTTATGTATTCGCACAGTATATAAATAACCAAGCAGTGGTTTGCACATTGAGAGGGTCAACTAAACACATATAGAAAAGCACTCATGCACTGTAAATAATGTAATTTATAGCAATATCCACAACTCTGTCTTTCATATTTAGCTTCGTAACGCAGAATTTTTGCGGAAGTGGATAGGTTTGTCGACAAAATTGACAACCGGTGGAGTCGCCGTTGAATTTAAAGTTTTGCTAGCAGCACGAAAAACATCTGTACTTTAACACTGGGGAGACGAAAGTGAAAAAATTACAAACCGGCGAAACGACAGACTGAGCCTTTTTATCCAAACTTCTTTCAGCCATCGTGACACACAGAGGCGACGGGCTCTGGTTGCATAGCAACAGACCCTTCAGCGCGCTCACACTACGGCAGCCTTTGGAAGACATTTGAAATGCGTATTTTTTTTCTAACAACAAATGTTAAATCGCAGCAGTTTGTACTCAAACACTGATATAAAAAAAATGATGATAATATTTAATAATAAAAAAACGTACGATTGATTATTAAATACTTCATTACATTTTAAAAGTTTGTTATTCAACACAAAATTGGTGTTAATAAACATAATGGGCTGAAATGTATGTATGATCAAAAGATGTATTAGACATGTATCATTTTCTGTGGTTCATTGTTAGGACAAAACAATGCCGTTTTTTCTTAATATGTAGGCTCAAAGCTTCTTTACATTAAAGTGCACTCAGTGTCCATGTTTTGGAAATGTCAGCATTTGCTCCATGAAAGCACAGATCTTACAACTAAATTTGATGAGGTTGGCCTGCTGTAACTACCTACCACACCTTAAAGTCCTTCTCTAGTCAAAAATGTGCTGTGTTCTTACTTTACTTCAGCTTTAGGCTTCAGAATGACATTTGTACAGAGTTAGACACTGACACTCTTTCATCTGAGAAACTGGTTCTTCTGTCCTCACCCTAAATCTGCCCTTAGCACATTTACATACAGGATGGTTATGTAGAGTCACGCTTAGTCTGGAAGCCAGTCATGGTCCAGGTACAGTTTGGACAAACTTGGAAAAAGCATTGTACACTGAGAATAGACTTTTTCTTGACACAGAAAAGGAATACCAGACGTCTACTAGCAAAAACCAGTAGATTTATAGCCTCTGTGTCTCCCTCCTAAAGTCTGAGTGCAAATGTTAGTTATTTGCATATTGTTTAGATTCTCTATTTAGCTGATTGTTTCATTGTGTATTTATGCTTTTAGTGTTGTATACATCTCACTTTTGCATAACCAACTGCCTCACTGTAGATAAATAAAGTTTCACTGAGTGATTATTATTGAAAAGCAGACATAGTGCTGAAGCAATAAAGCTCTTTGAATCAAAAATATTTACATGTTTACAGATTCAGAGGTTGTCAAAGAGGAAGAAAGAATATATTGTTTCTGTTTGTGTATGTATTCTTTCTTTTTTAAAAATATTGTTATCCTATTTAATTGTTCTACTATTGAATGGCACTTTTTGTATACATATGTAGGTATGTATTTATGTATGTATACTACCGGTCAAAAGTTTTAGAACACCCCAATTTTTCAGTTTTTTTAACTAGAAATTATGCATATTAATGTCTCATTGTAATAAACAAATGAAGTTTAAAAAAATCTATTTAGAAACCAAAATGTATTCTAAAATTTTGGCTCATCAAAGCAGCCACCTTTGGCAGATATAACAGCTGAACACACTCGTGGCATTCTTTCCACAATGGAAATCAAATATTCTCCAGAAAGTTCTTCCTAACTCTGTTGCAGAAGTTCCCATAAATGTGTGGCACTTGTAGGTTGATTTGCTTTCACTCTTCTGTCCAGTTCATCCCAAACCAGCTGCATGGAGTTTAAATCTGGAGACTGTGCTGCCACTCCATGTTTTCAAGCTTATCTGGCAGAGCTTGGACTTAAGTTTTGGGTCATTATCTTGCTGTAGGATGAACCCCTGACCAACTAGGAACATACCAGAGGGCACTGCATGGCGCTGCAGAATGCTGTGGTAGCCGTTTTGGTTCAGGGTTCCTCTCGCTCTGTACAAGTTACTGACCCTGGATCCAGCAAAACAGCCCCAGACCATCACTCTTCCTCCTCCATGTTTGACAATTGATGTCACACACTGAGGAACCATCCTTTCTCCTACTGGACGGTGTACAAAACATCCTGCATGATGAACCAAAGATTTTAAATTTTGATTCATCAGTCCATAATACCTTCTTCCAGTCTTCAGTAGTCCATTGGTGGTGATTCATGGGCCAGGCAAGCACATTAACATTAAAATGATCATTAAGCCAAATCTGTGAAGGAACTAAAAGTATTGAATAAATATAGTAGAGTATAAAGTACTGCCGCTGTAGTGGTATAAAATAGCAGAAAATGGAAATATTTCAATAACCAAATAACTCAAAATCCAGTACGTGAGTAAATGTACTTAGTTACTTCCACTACTACTGCTATAACAAATACAATATAATGATAGATAGATAGATAGATAGATAGATAGATAGATAGATAGATAGATAGATAGATAGATAGATAGATAGATAGATAGATAGATAGATAGATAGATAGATAGATAGATAGATAGATAGATAGATAGATAGATAGATAGAAGCTTTATTAATCCTGAGGGAAATTCAAGTATTCAGCAGCTTACATACAACAACATAAATAACAAAAATACAGGACAGGCAGGTTAGCAACATTAACATTAAAGGTTAGTATACACTGACAAAAAACTTGCTGTAAAATAAAATTTAAAGCACTTCTAATTTTAAAATCTATAGAACACAAAATGTAATTAAAATTCAATAAACAATATTTACACATTTCAAGGCACAGTGATTTAAAGTAATCTAAAGTGACTACTGAGTAATAGTGAGTAATAGTAATAGTGAATAATAATAATAATAATAATAATAATAATAATAATAATAATAATAATAATAATAATAATAATATCTCTTTTAGTGCTGGGTTCATGTCAGCAGCATGCATCTAAAACAGACACACATCCATATTAAACCCACAGTGTTAATCACAGTCTGGTGTCTTCTGCTTACATCTTGTTTTTAATGCTGGGCGGCCCAGTGCGCATGCGTGTGCCCAGCAGCTACTACTCGCCATGCACATGCAGAGAAATCCCATAACGTGCGGGGCAGAGCACACCGGAGGGACCCGCTAGTTGTTTTGCAGCTGCCAGCCTTGCTGTTTACTCTCGCCGGTATTTATATCCATGCATCCCGCCGTGTCGGACGGCGGCACGTAGCTCCGCCGCGCTGCCGCTTTCGGTGGCCGACAGCCGGACTCGGAGTGAGCGATGTCGGAGGAGGACTGGGTGGCAACAACAACAACAGGGCGCGCTGCTGTCCCGTTAGCATCGCCACGTCCTCCGGTCCATGTCGTTTAACTCTGCCGGGCGACTGCACCCGTCCGCCCCACCCGTCCAGTCCAGTCCCGTCCCGAGGCCCGCCGCGATGGCCGAGGAGGACCCCCAGCAGCAGCAGCCGGACCACGGGGCGGGGAGTGTTCCCGGCCTGCTGCCCGGGCTGCAGGGAGCTGAGGCCGGGGCTCTGCAGCTCAGGATCAAGAACTCCATCTGGTGAGGAGACGTTCACTCACTGCTGTGCACGGTGTTTGTGCTGGAGGGGAAATCATCACCTGATACCAAATTCACAAAGTTTATTTTGGCTTGACCTTAGGTGTGGGGACAATTTGATCATCTTCTGTTTCCCATTTATTCTTAATGACCAGATGGTAAAGGGAAATAGCAGTGCCACAATACAAGAATGTTCTATTACAAGTATAAATCCTTCAGGCAAATAAATAAAATCTGCAACATGTACTTACAGTGTGCAAAAAAATACTTTGTTAAGTACTTGTTGGACAGAAAATTGGCATTATGTGAGTATTACATTGGTATTTTTAGTACATTTTTTATTGAATGTTGATGCTTGAAAGCTGCTAATGTGGTTGTTATTGTTTATATAGTAAACAAAAACTGGTCATATTGTATATTGTAACCTGCAAGTGAAAAAAAAACAGCCTGCAAATTGTCTGAAACTGTTAAGTAGAGCTAGTGGAGTTTAAAAATAAGGTATGTTTCCCTCCCTTATATAGTGGCAGAATTGATGAAATACTGAAGTAATGCTCAAGTACTTTATGAAGTACTTGAGTTAACTTTTTCACATTCTGACACTGTGTTTACTTCAGTAGTAGTAAAAGTACTCTGCTACAAGTTGAAGTTCTGCATTCAAATATTTATTTTTTTTTAAAAAGACACAAGTATATTGAGGAAAACAGTGTTTTAATGTTTTATTTTAACTTTTGAATCTATTAAATACTTTTGTTCCATATTTTTTAGATTGACTACATTTTTTTTTAATGTAAGAACTCACTACAACTGTCAGGCCAATGTTATGGAGTAAAAATATTCCAGAGAAATGCAGTTATATGTGTTCAGAAGTAAATATACTGGAGTACTAACTTACATTCCACCACTGTCATAAGTTGCACATATTCATTTATATGCCGTTTTAAAGCTGGAACACTTGACCTGATGATGTCTTCAGGTGGTTTTGTGTTCAAGTATGACAGACTGTGACGATTTTGTGAGTTTTATGTTTTCTGCTTATATCAGCCAGTTTAGAACTGAACAGCTGCATAATGGAAATATGAATGACTTGTAGTTTAGCTCAAGTCTTAAATAAGGTGTGAGTTGATGAATGGAACTATTTTTTAATAATTTTATCCTTCTCTTTCTGTAGATGAAGACTGTAAATCTTCTTTTCGTCTCGGGTTAAAAAGCTGTATAACAGGTGTCAGTGTAGTCTTATTTTGTAGGGTCAGATGTTGACTTGGTGGAATCTAATGATGCTTTTTTACAGTATAAAAGGTCAGGCTTTATGGCAACACTTTAAACTATCAAACAGTCCAGGCTTAGACAACTTCAACATGAAAATGCTGCTCACTTTTCAGCATTATTGATCTCATAATGTATGAAATAATAATACATTTCTAATTTTTTTTCCTTTCAAGTTTTGCTTTACATTTTAACTGCTGGTTTTTTACTTGTAACGTGCACTTCACCTCACACCTGCCTCCTCATCTCTTGCATGTTTGCTGATTGGTCGAAGGCATTCTTACAGTAGCCGCCGTCTATATTCAGGCTGAACTGACGCAGCAAATGTTGACTGCTGCAATATTAATGTCAGTGAACATAAATTCCACAAATTGTTATGATATAACTGAATTGTTTTTGGACCAGTTTCCTTGACAGAACTCACTGAGCTCAGGCGTCTTTTACCCAACACAATAAGACAAAAAATACTCAGTTTATTATGACATGAATTCTTAATCAACGTGTAATTTAGCGTTAATTGATTTGCATTAAAAAGAAGCCAAACAGCAGTGATTTTACACATAAAAAAAATCAAACTGCTGATGTGAAAGTGGAATATGTCGAAGCCTAATTAATTCAGTGATTGCACAGAGCAGTGCAAAGTGCTGCCTGCTTTCAGATTAAGAGCTCCTCACAATGCAGCACTTGTTTCTGTCGCTTATTTTGAACTGCTGAGTCTCTGCCTGCTTGGGTCGTCTGAGAGGCAAGTGTTAGGCTTAAGCTAATTTCCTTGACTGCTGTTGGTGAACCTTATGCTGGTTGCTGTTACTTAAGGCCATGTTCCGACCTTTTATTTATGAATGAGCTTCGGGACCATCACGTAAATATCAAACGGCCATAAAATGTCAAAAGGCTGAGGCACCGGAAAGCAGATCAAAGTTCAAACGTCTGCAAGAAATACCTCAACAGAAACATGTCACAGTGCTGCTGCAGGTTTATCAATAACATACTGGGATATTGAGTATTTGTCCATACATTTTTTACCCCTAAATGAGATTAGAGTGTCAATATTGACATGCACCTCAGTGACCTGCTGCTGGTAGAATGAGACGGTTGTAGTCTGGGTCAGCAGGTTCATGAGCAACACAGCATCAGTCTGTCTGTTCAGAGGAGCTTACAATAACACTTCACCGCTCAGTTACATCTGCGCACATTTGCGGCGTGATGTGAAGGACGTCTTGCATCAGTTCTTCATTTTCCAGTCCAAGTTACTGCAGAAAATTGCGTCAGGTGTCATTCAGTTTACCTGCCAAATCAGCCCTGCGAACGGCTTAATGACGGTCTCTCAGCACCGGGAAATCCTTGACCACCTAGTAACAGTGAATTAAAGTGAACTGTTCTTGTCGTGGCTTAGAGCGTCTCCTGACTCCGACCTGCCCGGTGTCGTCAAGTAAGAGTCTTTAAATGTGATTTACCTTCTGTCTCACAGCAGTCAACAACAACCTGAGCTGTCTGTGGATTACAGATGAAACCCAGAGACTCATGTATGGTTTGACTACATAGGAGCAGTTGAAGAGGAACTTCAGTTTTGGGCTGTTAATTTTCTCCACACCATTTTCCAGATCTATGTGCTGCTCACCTTTTACTGTACAATCAGCATGATGAGTATGTGGATGATATCAAGGAGCACCATAATACACATGGTTACCCTCTTAACCCTCCTGTTGTCTTCATTTACGAGCACCAAAAAATATTATTTCCTTGTCTGAAAAAAAATCCAAAAATTCAGCAAAAAAATTCCCCAAATTTCTGAAAATTTGCAAAACCTTCAGGAAGAAAATTCCAATAATTCCTTAAAAGTTTCCCTTAAAAGTTTTATTTTTAAAAAATCCCACAAATCTGGCAAGAAAATTCTTGTAAAAATTATCCAAAAAAATCCTAAAAATATCTAAAGTAATTCCATATATATCAGTAAAACTTCTAATATTCTCTTAAGAAAATTCGCAAAAAATCTTTTTTTTGCGAATGTTCTTAAGAAACATTTTTAACATTTCTTTTTTCCACCAAAAAATGTTCAAAGATTTCCCAAAAATGTCGAAAATGTGGACATCAGAAGTTTCACTGTGAAAATATATTTTTTTTCCACATTTTCAAACTTTAAAACGGGTCAGTTTTGATCCGCAGAACAACACGAGGGTTAAACAATATCACTGTACAAAAAACTGTTGTTTTTACGGTAAAATTCTGGCAGCTGTGGTTCCCAGAATGCTACCGCAAAATTGAGAAAGAAATGTACTGATACTGTTGATTTTAGGGTTAAAAAACGGGCTTCATTCCATATTTTACTGTAACAAAAAAATGTTTTAACCTTTAAAAATTTGAAAATTTACATGAAAATACCATATAAAATAAAATTTGCCTAACTTATTATAAATATTACAGCATTTTTCCATTATCGGCACAACAGTGTATTTACATTAAATATGTTTTTAGCAAAAATTGTGGTTAAAGCTGTCATAAAAATTAAAGCATATGTCCATTATTAACACAAAAGTAACAAACTGTTTTTTTCATGTAATAAATGCAGATATTGCCATGTTACTTGTTAAATGTTGCAGCATGTTTCCATTACCAGTACAACAATATGTACATTTAATTGGGAAAAACTGTATTCTTTTCGAGAATTAAGTGCAAAAATTAGAGTATTGTTATACATATTACTGCTTTTTTCCATTAAAAACTGTGCAGGAATTGGGAAATGTATTTTTTCAAGAGAAAAAAAAACTGAAAAACACGCTTTTCTCCTAATTAGCCTATTTGTGGTGATTCGATGTTATATAAACTGCATCAAACTGTTTTGGAGTTTAGATATTTTTATTGTCATGATTTGACAGTGTATTTTTCTGAAACCATTATTGAACATAATGGCTAAAAACATGATTAAAAGGTGAAAATCTTTTATTTTTATCAGATTCCTTCTTTGAGATTAAAGATGAAATAGAGTTCATCAGTAACTGCAAAAGAATTTGTGGTTTCTGAACCATAAAACGTCTCGGATCCCAAACAATGTTTGTACAGTGTCTGTCTCGCTCTCCTTTTACATATGACAACATGTGTTCCTGGTGGTGGGATACATGACCTGAGAGATGCTGAAGGGAGGGTCGTCTCATACCAAACATTCCTCTGCTTTATAAATAAATACACTTTAGACACAAGCGCTCATGTTACACCGGCTTCATACTAATTTATACTTTGTCTCTATTTTGCAGCAAATCTGTTCAATCAACAGTGGAAAACATTCTGGTGAGTATTCTTGACACGTTTCTGATCTAAAAATTGCAACTTAACTTGTTCTTTCTTTATTTAACTGCTATCTGATAGAATATTGTCAATAATATGTTGGTGGTTTCAGCATGTTGAGCTGAAAAAGTATTATTTTCAGATGGTTTATGTCCATCGAGATGCTTATAAAAATAGCGGCATATCTTTCCCTGGATACTTTTTAGATGAACCTATAGAGGTCGCATCTGGACAGATCTGCTCAGCGTGTCACATCTACTGGACCGTCAGGGCTCAACATGATTAATTTTTAGAAGTTCACCCGCTCCTTTCATTCCTTTCTCCATAGATCAGAAATTGTCTCTGGACGAGCTGCTCAGGTTTGCAGCCTGGTTGTGATGTCACTATAGGATAGGCCCCGCCCACCATTGGGCCCTCCCCCTGTGGGAGATGTAGACAGAGGTGGTCTTCTTCCTGAAGGGGGCATGTACAGCAGCAGTTCAGTTGGAATTAAAGCTACAGACACTAAAACAGCCTGTTTGGACTGAAACCAAGTCCTACAGACGTTGTATAATAAAAAATCTGTGCAAGTGAAACTTGAAAAGCACATTCTGCGAAATTGTGAGACTTACAGCAGCTTGTTAGAAAGGAATCTAATATGGGAAGTAAATAAAGACAAAGATAAGACTGTCTGGAGATTCATCCCAGCATCCTTGAAAATGTATTTAATCAAAAACCGTAACTGCAGATATTCATACGCAACTTTTATGGTTCAGAGATGTGAGATGCTCTGGCAGAAATACAACTGCCACACAAATATAGCAGAGTGTGGAAAAGAGCCACATGTGAAGCGCTCTGGATGTGAATCTGGGAATCACACAGCTCATGGATAATCATATTTCTTAAAAGTTTAAATTACTCCTTTGAATTTGATTGTTGCAAATAAGTTCTAAGTGAAATCCTTCGGACCACTATGTAATGGTGACACATCTTGGCAGATCTGTAGTGCAATTGTTAATCACACATTACATGATACAATCTCTATAGTCACAACAACAAACAAACTAATTCATAGCACCGCCTCAGATTACAAACCAACTGCATCATGAAATGTCGACTTTATAGTTCATAAAGCTGCATAAAATGAGCAAACCGACTTCAAATCAACCAAGAACAGCAACTGAAATCTGGTAATATGTTGCTTCAGAGTGAGTTAAATTGGGAAAAGGAGATCACTGTGTGGTGACACAGTAACATACAGACACTGACAGTCCAAGTCAACAGAGCAGGAAGTGAGTCACACTAAAAACGCCAAAGAGCAATATCAAAGGTTTCAGCGGGATCACATTTAAAATGCAGCACACAGAAAAATGATTTCCCATTGTTATTTCCCTTTAAAAAAATGACTGTATTGATATTATTTATGGGAATTATGTGTCTGATGCTACTCAGTGTCTGTTACCTTAATAGATGAGCTGTGGTTCTGTAACAGCAGAGTTAATCATTATTGTAAAGCAATGTAAAGGGTGAATGTGTCTAAGTGGAGGAATGCGTTGTGAGTGAGTGAATGTCCTTATTGTCACCATGCAGTCACAGGAAAGTTAACAGCAGCTCACCCTGCAGGCTCAGCTGTAGTGCAGAAGTCTGTCTGTCTCTGTGTGTCTGTCCGCAGCCATTTGTACTGAATGTGATTCTTAGGCTGTACAGATACACTGCCTGGCCAAAAAAAAAGTCGCCACCTTGATTTATCTAACAAATAGGTAAGAGCCTTCCATTGGATAATTACTGCAGTGATGAATATGTTTCAGCTGCAACAACTTATTTAACACTAGCTGATGCAGTGAGGAGCTTCTCATTTCTTAAACAACCATGTTTAAGAAATTAGAAGCATGAAGACATTTCCTGTGGTCATGGAAAGGATGTTAATCTGTCTCAGAAGGGTGAAATTATTAGCCTGCATCAAGCAAAGAAAACAACTAAGGAGATTTCAGAAACTACTAAAAATCGGGTTAAGAACCGTTCAACGCATTATTAAAACCTGAAGGATAGCGGTGAACCATCATCTTCCAGGAACAAATGTGGTCGGTCATGTGATCTGATGAGTCCAGATTTACCCTGTTCCAAAGTGAAGGGTAAGAAAAGAGGCAGATGAAGTGATGCACTCATCATGTCTAGTGTCTACCAGCCTGTGGGGGTTAGAGTTATGATCTGGAGTTGGTCAGGTTCAGCAACGTTATGTTCCCAAAGAATGAGGTCAGCTGATTACCTGAATATACTGAATGACCAGGTCGTTACATCAGTGGAGGTTTTCTTCCCTGATGGAACAGGCAGGTTGCTAGATGACGATGCCAGGATTCATGGGGCTCACATTGTGAATGAGTGGATCAAGGAGCATGAGACATCATTTTCACATATAGATTGTCCTCCACAGAGTCCACACCTCAGCCCCACTAAGAATCTTTGGGATGTTCTGGAGAAGACTTTGCACAGCGTCCGGCTCTCCCATCATCAATATAAGATCTTGGTGAAAAAAATTAATGCAACTCTGGACAGAAATAAATGCTGTGACATTGCAGAAACTTATCGAAACAATGCTACAGTGAATGCCATACTCAAAGCTAAAGATAGTCCAACAAAATATTAGTGTGACTTTTTTTTTTCGTCCGGGCAGTGTACACAAGTGTTCATGCTTCCTACATCTGCACTTTTTGGCTTAAAGTTAGAAATAAACCACAGTCTCATTAGACCATCAAACCTTTTTCCAGCTGACTTTAGATTCTCCAACGTGCCATCTGGCCAACTGCAGCTGAGATGAAATGTATTTTCTTGTTTTTTGTAGAGTCTCTGTTTATCTCTGTTAGATTTAAGCTGGGACTGATGAAATAGTCTCATCTAGTGGTATGAAACCTCAGAAGCCTTTAACCCATTCAGAGATGTCACGATGGAGTCCCTCACTTGTCTCCTTGAGTGCTCACTTTTTTAAGGACAGCCTGCTGTTGTCAGATATTGCTGCAGCTTCTATACAGTCTAATGAAAGAGCTCTTCACTGTTTTAGCACTGCACTCATGTAATATGGACAGTTTTAAATAATTACCACAGTGGAGGAAGCACAACAGGAGACTTAACACATTCCTTGCAAACTGCTGGTGCCCACATTATTACAGATTTAGCACAGTTTCCTCTGGTGCCACAACTGTTTTTCATATATGCAGCAGTCCTCTAAAACAGCCTTAAAGAAATGGTTTAAAATCCCTCTTTAATTTTGCGCTACTTTCATGAAATGCTAGGGCTGGCCTCAATAGTAATTTCTGGGACGAGTCGAATACCGATTGCACGACGTCGTCCGACGGGGGTGGGGGGATCCCAATATTCGGATCTGAAAATAAATATTCGGATACCGCCATAATGACCGAATATTTGTATATTCGGATCCAGCCCTATGAAATGTTTCGTTAAACACGCATCCAGTGAACAATCCTGAAGAAGTGAACATGACTTCTTCTTTAATAGGCTTTTCACATTTTTGTCACGTTCTGAGAATAACCTTGCTGAAATGTAGTCTTTTCCTGTTTGATACTGTAGAAATTCTTAGTTGACTAATCAATTAATAGAAAAATAATCTGCTAAATATTAGCTTTAAAAGATTTTAAAAACTATTTTTCTTCTTTGTGCCACATAATAATTTTGTATCTTTAGGTTTTGGGCTGTGGGTCGGACAAAAGGAGTTTTTACACGTCAGTTTGGGTTTTCAGACATTGCAAAGGGCAAGTGTTCACTATTTTCCGACATATTTAGATCAAACAGTCAGTTAAACAATTGAGAAAATAATCTGCAGATTAATCAGAAAAATAAACGGATATCAGTTGCAGCCTTATAAGGCAGGTACACTGTTGAACTCTGTATAAAAACAAAAAAGTTGTCTAAAATACACATTTTATTAATACCTAACATAATAACTGTCCAGCATTTACCCCCTGCTTTCAGTGAGTTACTCTGCAGGAGTGAATGAACTACCTCTGCTTTTAAATCCAGACAGGACGTTGCTTTCTGTTGCTGGACAGGAAGGCAAAATATTAAAACCGCTTGTGTTTTGTCTTTTTGTTTCTGCAGCAAGATGTTGAGAAATTCTCCGACATCGAAAAACTCTACCTCTACCTGAAGTTGCCTTCTGGTCCCAGCAGCAGCGCTGATAAAAGGTAAGAATGCATTTTATTAGAAAGAAACATTTATGAAACAGGAATCCACTAAAATGATTAAACCAGCATGCTGTGTGAATGATAATGACCACATCAACAGAGCTTCGATTAGCTTTGATAAGAATCAATCAACGATCCACATCTTTTCTCAGTGACCAGAGCGCCTTGTCATCGAGCCGCACACAGCAGATGCATGCGTTCAACTGGATCCGTAATCATTTAGAGGAATATCCAGAGACCTCTCTTCCCAAGCAGGAGGTCTACGATGAATACAAGTATGTATAAACAGCAAGAAGAGCTTCAGGAAATTCACAAATATTCTGTTTTATTCTATTTGTATCACTGTATTTTTTGTAATCAAAGCTCAGACTTGTTTCTTCTTCAGATACATAAAAATACATAACACATAGTCACACACGGACTAAATTAGACTGTTTCTTTGCAAGTTTTCCTCACCTTCTTTATAGACAACAGCTACTAGTGTTTGAGCTTCTTTCTCCTCTGAATTAGTGCCGGCTAAAGCGTCAGTATAAATAGATGCTGCAGGCATGAGAATCACAGAGCAGCATGTGTCGGTAATATTAGAATGGAAAGTCTGAGACAGCCATTGAAATGCTCTGACAGTGTTATGTAACTGTCTTTTTAACTCTACTAGAACAGAAATACAGCGGCCTCCAGAAATATTGGCGCCTTTGGGACAAACAGGTGAAAAGGCTTTAAGGACACATAATATGTTTCACTTATGTGCCCTAAAACATCACATTTGTCATTGGTCACAGTCACTTTCAAACTTTAGTGGCTGAGCTTCTAGAGAACTCATACTCAGCAGTTAGTTTTTGAACAAATGGCTGATTTTTGCAACATGAATTCTGTGAGGACATAAAGGTTCCCAGCTGAGTTTTTGACCTCTAGTAGCACCACGCGCCTGACGCACAGTCCCGCTAATGGTTTCACACTGTTCCACACATCTGCAGCTGGCGGTAACGTGCCAAGAGAAAAAGGAGCTGATGAGTTTACGTCCAATATTCACACTCTTTTAACTCTGCTTTTGAACTCCTGAGAATGATATCTGGCTCTGGAGCTGCTAAATGCTCAACTATGTTCACCAGCCAGACCCATTCTGGCTCTTTGGAGCCGAGCAGGTCGAGTTATGTGGGTTTATCAAAGCTTTATTTTCTACTGGAATCAATAGGAAACCCCAAACGGTGAGCTGAAAGGAAGAGAGCAGTCAGGGGATAACTGGATTTCATTCATTCTTTTGATGTGTTGCAGGAGTTTTTGTGACAATCTGAACTACCACCCACTGAGTGCAGCAGACTTTGGAAAGATGATGAAAAATGTCTTCCCCAACATGAAGGCGCGTCGACTTGGCATGAGGGGAAAATCAAAATATCC
Organism: Amphiprion ocellaris; assembly: GCF_022539595.1. Classification (NCBI taxonomy): domain Eukaryota; kingdom Metazoa; phylum Chordata; class Actinopteri; family Pomacentridae; genus Amphiprion; species Amphiprion ocellaris. Next base: position 13,111,894 of record NC_072766.1, read on the forward strand.
TTCACTGGAATGGATTGTACCAGTCTGGCCTGTGTCTCTGGTCGCACACCATCTGCTACTGCAGTTCATAAGCTCTCTAAATATAGACGTGAAATGAAATAAAGTCCCCCTCTGCCTCCGAAGCAGAGGCAGAATACACAGACCCTCAGGGGAGCCGCTGTGATCTTGACCTTCATGACACATTCGCGATTTTAGTTTTTCAATTTAGCCCATGACGTCAAAGTGCACAACTTTGTTTATATTCACGACCTTCATCGGGGTCAGTAATATTATCGCTGTGTGAGGCGGGGTCGCGGCTCTTAGATTTCATGTCAGAGGGTAGAATAACAACGTGTTGGCCTGTTGAGGGCAGTTTGCCTTCAACTCATGATGGCTGCTGGTGTCTAAGAAGTCAGTGAATCACTGTCATTCATACAGTGTTTCCAGCATGAGCACAAATTAAAATAATCTATAAAAGAAGTGGTTTTGCATCGATACATAAAAAAAAAACACACAAAAGCTGAGAAGTGTTTAAACTAGTGTAAAAACTGATTCTTCTGTTATTTAATTCCATGAGGTGTTTATTATCTAATAATTAATTGTAGATTAAATGCAAGTTTTAAAGTAGTAGTTTATAGAGGAACAGGTGAAGACATGAGCTCTTCTTCAATCACAATTATGAATTTTGAAGTTCTCTAAAACAATATGCTGTTTTTGCAAATGATTTCTAGTTCTCTGTATCTTCTTCATGTGGATCTTGCATAAATTTAGGCTTTTACTGATGTATATTTATGCACGAGGGCAATTAATAGTGTCACAAGCTTTCACTCAAAGATCAGAAGAAAACTTTCTTAAACACTTAAACAAAGCAGAAGAACAAATCTTTTCTTCTTTATAATGCACACTGAATTGCTATATTTCTGTTTTTCACTCGATAGACAGACTCACAATCTAGAATTTGCCAAAAAAATCAAAGACAACCGGATCCAGAAGCATTTTCTAGCCCCAAATGTTAGCGCTAATTGTAATAATGTGTTTTATAGATGATATATCTGTTGTTTCAGACCATATAAAAGTTTTAAAAAAGGAGTTTTGCCAAAAACTATGATATATTTTCACAGTAGTTCACAACAGGTAGCATTAGATTGGTTAAAGATGGTCCTGTTAACTTTTATGTGATGTGTTTGGAATAGAAAAAGAAGGTGGCCCTAAGATGCTACAGTGTGCTTAGACGTGTTTAATTATGATATAATCTTATAATTCTATTATTTTTCTCTAATTTTCTATAGAACTGATAGGTATTAGAATAGAATATCCTTTATTAATCCCACAAAGGAGAATCTGCAATTTCACAGGAGAAAATGAGAGTAAGACAGCTAGAAAATACAACTATAAATTAAGATATATACAAAATATATACAATATAAAAAGAAAAACAAGAACACAAGGATGCTAACAGCACAAATTTAAGAATATATACACAAATGAATAGCACAGATTTTACAGGTCTTACATTATCCATATTTGCACTTGTGATTTTTCTGTGCAACCATGTGTTTTTTTTTTAATCTTTAACATGGACTCACATATTGCTATAGTGGACTAAGGAAGAGACCCTTTGTCCACATGCCATCTCTGCCCATTCTGGACCTCCATAAAACAGCAGACGGAGTAAGTGCGTTTACATCTCCCTCTAATACTATTCCAGAATATTCTGTTTGCATTTATCCACATCTCTGCTGTGTGTAGCACCAGTGTGATGCTCTGGAGTCGCTGGGGCAACTGAGCAGCATCAAGGAGGAGGTGCGATTTGCCGCCTGTGATCTGGTGTGTGAGTGGGCCCAGAAGGTGCTGAAGCGCCAGTTTGATGCTGTGGAAGACTTGGCTCGCTTCCTGATCGACAGTCACTACATCAGCAACAAGTCTCTGGCAGCTCTCACCATCATGACGGGAACAGCAACAGGTAGGTGACACTGGCTTCATGCCCCATGTGGATGAAAAAGACAAGTCAGTGGAGACATCTAGTGGCAGCAGCGTGTTGCTGCACTGACGAGTTGTGTGTACTGGATTTATCATGTCATTACTTAAGTAAATTTATCGATAGTCATTTAAAATAGCTATCTATAAACTTTTCTCTAACTGTCCATCTTTGTTTGTTTTTCAGTTTAAGGAAATATTGAATATTTTCACCTGTTTGGGTGTGGTGGGGAGGAATTTTGATGTTTGAAAAGTGACAAGAGCCTGAAACTAGACACTACTTTATTTGTGAGAGGAACTGTATGCTTAATCCTTTGCAGTGTTTTGTATTTTACAGGCAGACCATCGTTTTTATGTAAAACTGACATCTCAAAAGTACAGTCCAAAATTATTCGTACCCCTATCAAAATTGAACTTAAAGTTACTTTAAAATATAAATAAAAGCTGAGAAATTATTTTTTCCACAATGATGCCTCTTGTACATCATCTTATTATCTTTTGGGAAACACCTTTGTCATTTCCAATTTAAAAAAAAAACAAAAAACTTGTTGGTTGAATAAAAGTAACTTTAAGTCAATATTTGCTAGGGGTATGAATAATTTCGGGCTTGACTGTAACTACAAAAATGCTGAGGAGTAAGTAATGCAATATTCTTCCCTAAGATTTTGAGCTAAGACGTGGCAGAGATGCGAGGAGACGCGTTCACACAATGAAAACCACCCATATTATCTTCTCATTGCAGTAGCTTATGGTGTGTACATGAATGTCTTTGTTTTCTGTCTTCAGAGGTCAAAACTCCACAGACCGTCTCAGCCTTCGCCTCTGCTGCTGAGGTTCACTCCTTCCAGCCTCACGTGACCGCACTCTCATCTCCGTCTGTCGATGCGAAGCAGCAGCTCCAGAGGAAGATTCAGAGGAAGCAGCAGGAGCAGAAGCTGCACTCGCCTTTACCTGGAGAGGGTCAAACCAAGAGGGCGGACGACAGCGTGCCTTGTGGTAGCCCCGCCCCTCCGTCACCTCAGCCAACCATCGGCATCGTGGTCGCCGCCGTCCCAAGTCCCATCACGGTAAGATAACACTATAGATCACGGTAAAGAGTGTGATTTGTTCACTTGAAATTAGTGTTAAAATGGGACATGATTTAGCTGTATTAATGCTTAAAAACATGCTTAAAACATTATAAATTCTAATTTACATTTAATTTTTTAGTCTAATAACTGAGTAAATGTGTTGATCAAGAACAATGAGTCCTGTCTAAATGCTGCGTTGCTTTTAAAGTCACAGGCCACTGGAATAAATCACTACATGTTGAATGTACTGTCAACATATAACAAATAATCAGACTGATACAAAATGTGTTCACAGTCATGTGAAGTCAGGAACTTTTCAGTTTAACTGCAGACTGTGTTTACACTGAGCAACAAAACAAATTAAAAATGACTTTGAAATCTCCATGTTTATTTATTTCTTTATTTGGTAGGGACAGTGCACATTAATGAACGTCTGTTTAAACAGCTATGGACGTAAATATGCCGGATTGTAGCAACAATGCTAATTTACATCCGCAGTCTGTAGGTTAAAAAAAAAAAACAAATCAAAAAACTGAAAAAGACACAACGGTGATACTGAGGACAGTAAGTCACAATAAAGACACATTGCAAAAAGCACACAAAGAAAACATAACAGTGAAACATACAATAAAACATAGGACAATAGGTCGCTATAAAAGGTCAATAGGCACAATAAAAGGTAATTACAAAGTGTACACAGAGAAGTTAAAGGTCATTGGTCACAAGACTGGTTCACATGTGTCCATGGATGGGAGTGATTCCAGCGGTAGAACTGCAACCAATAAATCTATAATTATCTATTATAATCTATAATTTATAGAGCTATAAAGATCTTTGCCATCCTGAAGATGATGATTCACCTCCCTAAAATCAAGTGAAAGAAAAGACTCAAGATGACTGCAACAAATGCTCAGCTCTCCATACAGTCAATAAAAGCTGTTACAACAAAGAGAAAGTCCTTTTATGTACTGGATACATCGTTTGCTATGACTTCTGCAGCACCAATACACAATGAACAGAAAGCTCACACATGGGAAAACACACACACACACACACACACACACACACACACACGCACACGTGAACACGTTACTTCTGAAATGAATCCGGCCTCCGTGAAAAGCACTCACTGTACGGAATGACATCTGTCAACGTTGCTAATCTATTAATGCAACATTGAGACGTTAACGTTTATTCAGTAGTTTGGTGCTGCAGCAGGATGAGGTGGAAACAGTATAAACTGCTTCATATAATGTTGAGTAATTAAAACTGTTTAAAGATACTAATAAATAAATTGATCACATTTTGCATGTCAAGTCTTAATCTGAAAAGTAGCTAGAGTTATCGGAAAGATTAAATGAATTAAAAAATATCATGTTAAACAATTAAAATTGCTCTTAAGTGCAGAAACTGATTAAATGTGTTTAGTTACATCCCCCACAGGAGAATAACATATGATGATATACATAATTTATTTAATACCCTTTATGTTCACAGATTTATTTATGGTAAATAAACTGTGTAACAAGAATACCCTTCTCCAAGGTAATGGTCGTTAAAGTATAGAACTTAAACTGAGTATTATATCATGGGATTTATTTGTTAAACTTAATATTCATTCATTCATTCACTTATGCTTGGGAAGACGAGTCTCAGTTTCGGTTGTACATACAATAAATACAATAAATTTACAATCAAATAGCAATAACATGAGTTCATGTCTACATGAAATGTACATCAGATTATATGAAACTGGAAAATTAGAAATTACATGACATTCCAAAACTTGATAATTTCATCTGTCATTCAGTGGTTTCATTTTGTGATTGTTCTGTTTTCTGTGCAGGTCCACAGGAGCAGACAGCTGATGTCCCCGAGTCCAGTGGGAACAGTGGAGAGCAAGGTGCTGCCTATTAACTTCCAGATGGTGACCCAGCCGGTTCAGGCGGTGAAACAGAGCCCCAAACCCCCTCAAAATATCCTAGCCAGCCCAGCGGGGGAACGCACGGCTCGGCAGCGCTATGCTCAAATCCTGCCCAAACCTTCGGCCACCACTGCCATCGCTCTGCGTTCGCCCTCCACCATGATCATCGCCAACAGCCCCATCAAGACCATGATGACCACGTGTCATGTCAGCCCAGTCAGTCTGGTCAAGATGACAGCCATATCGCTTGCACCCAACAGCAGTGAAACCACCACATCCCTTACAAACTCCACACTGCGGCCATCGTCTGCAGGCATCAGCTCTGCAGTTACAGAAGATATCAGCTCGAATCAAAGCATGAGGAGTTCCTCTGCAGTCCCCATTCTGGCCCCGGTGGCCAGATCAGGGCAGACTGCTAACACTCCCAGCATTGATGTTGAAATGGAAGTTGAAGCTATACATAAAAACAGTCAAATGCAAAATCTTGGCAGTCAAGTTTTGACTCCAGGAGCGATGGGAAATAGACTGGGATGGGGTGTGCAGAGGGCTGCCAGTGTGCCCATACCTCAAACTAAAGGCTTCCTGGGTCTGGAGGAAACATCCAGCACTAAATGCAACGGAAATTCCTTTGCAAGCACCAGCACTGTGGCAACAGCTGAAAGAAGCAATAATAGCACTGATAGTACAAGCACTTTGCACTTAGCTCCCCCTACTCAGAATGCCAGCACTGTTTCTTTACTAAACACCAGCGGAGTGTCTTCGTTTGGGGAGGGCAGCCAAGTAAAGCAAGGTTTCTTGTCCACAAAGAACCTCAGGAAACGCTCAGGCCTCAGTCCAGACCTTTCTCCGGTCAAAAGGGTCTTCATGCCCCAGCAGCCAGTAGAGGGCACTGCTGCTCCTGGATATGGCATCAGAAACACTGTTGGCAATGTCTCCAGGCCAGGTGCTCCAACTAGACCTGAAAGTGCACCAGCCACCAGGGAGGTAGAGATGAAAATGAACTTTGTCTTGTCCCCTCAAGTCCCTGCACTCTGCACTTCTTCTTCCAGAGCCAGTGGCTTTTACTCTGTTGCCAAAACGCATAGTTCAGTGCAGAGGAAAAACACTTCCACTGTTATGGAAAGCAGCACTTCAGTCAGTCATGCATTAATACAGCAACAGCAGGGGCACACAGTGGCTAACGTGCATGCTATACCCAACAACCCTGGTTTCCAGAAACATTCAGGTGTGAGTTCAAACTCAACTGCAGGGAGCCTGGAAGGAGCTCCACCGCAGATCTACGCTCAGTCTAATTCTCAAACCTTAGAGTTTTTAGGTCAAGCTTCATCGTCCAGTCAGCTCCCTATGCAGACAGATATGGACTACTTTTCCTTTGATGACGATGTGACTCAGGACAGCATCGTGGAGGAACTTGTGCAGATGGAGGAGCAGATGAAACTCAACAACCTGCAGGAGTTTGGAGAGTGTGTTGCATTGCAAAGCCAACAGCCGGTGATGCCGGACAACATGACGCCCACCCATCAGAACATGACTGCTTTCTATCATGCTGCAAACAGCAGCAACAACCCAGTCCAGACTCCAACACCGACACCCACACCCACGGCAGAAATGATAGGAGGAGCCCAAACTCTGACGGGAGAGAGCCCCTGTTCCCACATCACTTCCACCACCCCAGTGGACAGTGCTTTGGGAAGCAGCCGTCACACCCCAGTCGGTACTCCACACTCCAACTGCAGCAGCACGGTTCCTCCCAGTCCAGTCGAGTGCAGGAACCCGTTTGCATTCACACCCATCAACTCCAGCATGACTGGTTTTCATGACGGCAGCACTGTCTCCAGCAGTCCCGTGAAGCCCATGCAGCGGCCGATGGCCACCCACCCAGACAAAGCCCGTCTGGAGTGGATGAACAACAGTTACAACAGCACCAGTGGGAGCGCAAATAAGTCCAACAGTGGAATGGGAATCCTCGCCAGCTATCAAGGCCTAATGGACGACCATTTTCAAAAACCTCACGCCTTCGCCATTCCTCACGCACGACACCACGACAGCCATTTCGGCCGATTGACCCCCATCTCACCTGTGCAGCAGCAGGTAGCTAACATGGCCAAGCAGGAGGGCTTTGCTGTTCCTGCCCCTCTGGATAACAAAAATAGCAACACATCTGCAACAGCTTTCCGATGTCGCAGTGTCAGTCCTGCTGTGCATCAGAGGAATCTGACTGTGAATGCAGTGAACACAACCCTTCCCAATGTCCCTCGTTCGGTGGTGTCTCCTTTTAATTCTCCTGTGACGCCAGAGGTGTTGAACATCTTCGCAAACAGCCAGACGAATCTTGGGGTGAGCAGCATGGCTCAGAGGAGCCGCTCGGTGCCGCTCAACATCATGATGCAAACTGAAGTCCTCCCCACAGCGGGTCAACAATGCAGCAGCAACAACATCACCAATGTCCTCCTGAACAAGCTGGACGGGGACCACGATGACACCATGCGAGGTGTTGGCATCAATAGTCTTTCCTCCACCTACACTGCACGTATGAACCTCACCCAGATCCTCGAGTCCAACGCCAACTTCTCCTGCACTGACAGCCGCCTCAGCCTGATGGCCTCTGACTCCACCAGCACATGCAAGATGCAGAGGCCCAGTTACCTCATAGAAAATGCTATTAATGAACAAATGATCCTCTCAGCAGGAGACAGCCAAGGACAATCAGCCTCTGGAGCGCAGCAGCGACACCAGGCCCAGTCTATAATGTTGGCTTTAGGCTCACAACAGCAGCAGCAAGAAGAGCTTCAGCCGCATCAGCAGTTAGATTTCAGCAGCACTCAAGACCTCCTGACAGACGGCAGCCTTTCTGCTGGCAGTCATCTCCTGGAGCAGGTGTCAGAGCTCTCGACAGGTGGCACAGATTTCCCCTGTGAAATCAGAATGACATCGGAGCTGTCCAGCAGCATCAATGACCTTAACGCACTGGACACAAACCTGCTGTTTGACCCCAACCAGCAGCAAGGGCAATATCAGAACGCTACTCCAGAGGAGCTGGTGAGTGATCCACTGTTTCAGCAGATTACCAGCGAGACCGCGCACTCAAGCGGACTCGACTGGTTAGAGAGCAAAGATCACCCAACTGTTGGCCTGATGGGCTGAGAACAGCTGTTTTTTAAGTCATGTTGAACATGTTCATCTGTGGTTGCTGTTTGTTTTATTTATTTTCAGGCATTTACACTTTATAATGCAACACTGGACACTTTGAGGTTTGTCCAGTTTAAGTGCCAGGCTAAACTGAGATAATGCTGCAACACTGATTAAAATGCTGGTCATTTCCCTTTAATGAGAGAACATCGCTTTGTGTTGTTTGATCGAGAGTGTTTCCAACAAGTAAACAAAGCAAAAAAGAAACTTAATTAAACCTGTTCTCCTTACATTGTGTTTAATATTTCACTGAACAGTCACTTGTTGAAAAAAATCGAAACACTGTAAATAAATAAAAGTGGGAGATTATTATTAATAAGCCTTTTACAATAATGCTTATGACAGCTACAGGTGATGTGTAATTAAAGGTACATAACAGCTAATTATATTTACTGCTGAACTAACATAGATGATAATTCAAACATTAGTGTGTCATGAAGACTGAAAAACCTGGAGGAACTTAAATTTTCCTTAGATATCGACCTCACTTCACATTAACGTGTAAAAGTACACACACGTACTATTTAGAGAGTACTGACAAGAACATAGAACCAAGATCATCTCTGTAAATCCATTTAATATAACCTGATGATAATATATAAGAGTTGGCATGGAGTATATAACAGGATGTGATTATATTTACAATAATACATGTATTAGCTGTTTATCTAATCATAAACATTGTGTCCTTTACTCATTGTTCACTTTGATGGAATACATGAAAAATAGCTGATAAAATTTCCATACAAGAAAGTGCTATACTGTGTGTATAAACTGTGATTTCCTAAGTTTGTATTCCCACTTTTCAAACGATTATTGCGTTTTGATCTCACTGCCTTTGAGCCTCTCAGAATCAATCAATAAATATGATGAGCTCACATGGATGATGTCAATATTATAATTAGGCCTGTTGATGCACATTAATTTTACAAATCAAACTAAAGAAAAGTTTGAAAACAGTAATCTGTTATGGACCATGATTATAAAGAATCCCCACTGAATTTAAATCATGTGCAAAATTTATATGCAATAAACACTAAACGGATAAATGATGAGACAATAAGCCAAGAAGTTTACCTCTGCCCCTAAAGTAGCTTTAATTATGCACTATTTAAATGTTAGTTATGTCGCGTAGTATTTCTTGTTGAAATGCCACATAGAACAAAACAACAAGCAGCAAAAAAAAGGCAGAACCACTGAAACATAGGAATAAAGATCAACATTTATGTCGTTTACCTAAGAAGTAACCCTCTGAACCCCAAACTTTACAATGTCTTATGTGCTGTATGACACAGTTATAATGCCAAAACAAAAGTAGAATTAGTCTTTAAAAACCTGGAATCAACATGTACATTTTTCCATGTACACAGAAGTGATGTTAATGGTGACTATGCATGCAATAGATATTGCACTACTTCCATTTTAACTTTGTTTCCAGACCTGTCTCTGTGTAAACACAGCCTGCAGTTCAGCCTAATTTTTGTCACGTGATTCGTGGTTGCAGCCTAGTCAGTAATGGCCTCGCAGTTGCACTGAGGAACATAGAAATGTTTAATTTTCTACAGAATCTGGTCACTGCAAGCATTTGTTTTTGGAGAAATTTTAATTGAGACATGGAAAATAAACTGATTTCGATGTAGTATCATAATTTCAAGCTTTGAACTGGATAAATTAGTGGAATTATTCATTGCAAATGAATAGTTCACGCACCAATGGAAAGTTAAAAACCCAATGATTTTTCTGTCTTCATGGTTTCCAGCCCTGATAAATGCCTTTCAATCCTGCTGATGAATTTGGGGTTCAGAGGGTTCAACTAAATCCTTAAATAGGGATTTTTTGCACTTTTGACTTATGAGTCATCAAATTAAAAATTAAAATAAAATGATTTTACTTAGTGCTCTGAAAATATATGAATTGCTTCATGTGTAGATTACTCCTTTTCATCTGAAAATGACCTACGTAGATGAAAGTGGCAGGAACTTGAGGAACATGTATATTAGTCTCATCATACTGCACTGACAATCTGTAATCCTTTACAAAAATACGCTGTTTGGTTTGATTGTTAAAAGAACAATGTTATTGCCTACCCTGAGGAGTCGGTCAAACTGCATAGCAGCTAAATGTGAACTTGTACCTTGACACTGATGCTGAGCGGCGAGTGAAGAAGTGGTGCAGCCACTGAGTCAGAGGTGCTTCTGAGGGCTTTTGGTTTCTGAGCCTTATGTCCATGCCAAAGATGTAACTCCAGTAACGTGCACTACGATCAGAGCGTCTAACCTCCTGCTTGATGGACATACAGCTATAACAAATGTATCCAAAAGTTGCAGCACTGGAAATGATTTTTCCTCTAAATCAGTCGGGGAAACATTGAGGATTTCTTTGTTTACGATTGTTGATGATTTTGTAAACACAACATAATGTTTTTATGGATGCAAAAAAGCAAACACTAGTTTATCGACAAACTGTTCCTCTGTGTTAGCATTAGATCTCAGAGTTTGTGTTCTTGGTCACGCTAACTTTATTTGTTGTACAGATTGAGGATGTGACCAGTCGTCCAGTGCTTTTTTTGTTTGTTTGTTTTGTGGCTATTTATTTACAGCGTGTCGTTTGTACAGAAAATGTAACCCTGAAATGCATATAATCTTGTGTATTCACAATAATCTGACTTGCACTGTTCTGGTGTTTTGTAGAATACGTTTAAAGTGTCATAGGGAATTACCACGTATCATATACAATACTTCAGTTTTTTTTATATACAGGTGATCTGTTTTAATATTCTGTAAATGATGATACCAAATTTTACACAATTCTTAGGGTTCGGCTAGTCTTTTAAAAACTATCAAAACTTGATTTTGGCCAAAAATTGTACCAAAAAATATTTGCACATGTTCTAAAAGGTGAAAATGAGACTATCAATATTTATATGGTGTAATAATAGTGTCTGGATATATTGCAGTACATTGAATCTGGCAGTTTTATACAGATGGCAGTACTTTAAACTTCTGTAAAAGCAGATTGTCATGATTATCTTGAGTCTAACTTAGCAACTTTTATTGTTCGTGTTTAGTTTTGATCTGCTCTCAGTTGTGATGTTTAACTTACCTGTGTGTCTGTGTGTGTTTGTTAGCACTGATGTTTTGTTTAATGAAGACTTTACCCTTCCTCTTGTAAGTGGTTCAGAGCTGTAGAGCTGCCCTCCACTCTGCTTTTGTTGCTGTGCTCTGTGTACAGGGTAACTGTTTTTGTTTTTGCATCTTAGCAAGTGCTTTTATAAGGGGAAGTGCTTGTTCATACTGGTTTTTAAAAGACTTTTTAAAACTAATAAACATTTTTAAGTACATTACCGAAACCAGTGGTTTTTTTCTTTAATTCTGCATGAAACTAGAAAAAGCTCAGACTCTAGAGTTGCCTGCACAGAAAAACTTCTGCCTCTTCACTTCTGAAATGTTACATAAAAACCATTTCCGTCATTACAAACATCTGGAGGTTGTTTAGAACATGTAATGAGAAGAATGTCTTCTACAATAAATATTGCATTGTATTGGATTCCCTGTTTGTTAGGATGAACTGAATCACTGTAAACACTACTGGAACAGAACTTAAGATTTTGGACATCGTCGGCATCAGTCATCAAGTAAAACATCAAAATAAACAACAACAGGCAGATCATCCTAAAGTTTACAGTTTTGTATTAAAATGTTACATACACACACACACACACACATATATATATATATATATGGCTTGTTTAACATGTAGTTGTGTGCATATGAAAAGTATTTCATTTTTGCCTGTGCCATTGTGATAAGAATGAGATCAGTAATGTGTTAATTCTACTACAGTGGGTTAAAGTGGATAAATATGCATATATTGGTATTGCCACTCAACTAAAATGTATTCTACAATATCTGCATATTGAATATTTGGAAAAATCAAATTTTGTGCATTACTACACAATGAAAAAAAAATACATTTACAATTGCATGCAAAATTATTCAATCTCCCCTGACATTTTTGACATTCTGGCAAAATGAGCAACATTACAACTGCAGGCGATTACTAAATCCTCTGAGGTGAACAATTAGTTTATTGAAATATAATACCAAACCAAAAATCAAGATTTAATTCATAATAGATCCAAAATTTCAACTTTTTTACAAAAGGTAGGCTGCAAAATTATTCAACCCCCCTCTGAGGCCGCATCTTTGGAACTTCATTCAGCACCCTTTTACTGCAATGGCCTGCTGTAGACGGAAGGTACAGCCTCTAACAAGCTTCTGGTAGCGCTCCCTGGGAATTTTAGCCCATTCCTCGTGAGCAGTTGTCTCTAGCTCAGCATTGTTCTTAGGTCTACGTGCTGCAAAAGCTTTCTTCAGATATCACCACAGATTATCAATTGGGTTTAAGTCTGGAGATTGTGATGGCCACTCAAGAACCTTCCAAGCTTTTTCTCTAACCAAGCCTTTGTTGGTTTTGATGTGTGTTTGGGGTATTTGTCTTGCTGGAATGTCTAATTACGCCCAAGCTTCAGCTTTTTCATGGACTGAGTGACATTCTTGGTCAGAATATCCTGGTACTTGCCTTCAATATGTTGGAGATTCCCAGTTCCAGTAGAAGCAAAACCCCCCTACAGCATCACAGATCCACCACCATGCATCACAGCAGGCAGGGTGTTCTTCTCCTCGTATGCCTCGTTCTTCCTGCGCCAGACATACCTCCGATCCATAGGACCAAAGAGCTCTAGTTCTGTCTCATCAGTCCATAGAACAGTCTTCCAGAACTTCTGTGGCTTTGATAGGTTGATTTTAGCTTTCTGGAGATGATTTTTCTTGTGATGTGGCTTCAGAAGCGGTGTCCGTCTAGGGGATCTGGCATTAAGACCTTCAGCAAGGAATGTGCGGTGTACTGTGTCCACAGAAACATCAGTTCCTCTTTCAGCCAAATCTTCCTGCAGGTCCTGGGCAGTAAGCGTAGGGTTCTTGTCCGTCTGTCTCTGCAGGAATCTTGATGTTCTTGCCGACAGCTTCTTTTTTCAACCACAACCATGTAGTGTAGCCACAGTACCAGTGGCTCTGAACTTATGAATGGTGCTTCCAACAGTGTCTCTGGGAACATTCAAGAGCTTGGATATCTTCTTGTATAACCATGTTGCTTGCAAGAGGCGTATGGGGAGTACTGACACAAAGTGTACCCATTTTATAGATATGAGTATTACTCAGTGTTTAACATGTGTCACCACTGAATTCACCTGAAAATATATACGTACAGATGGATGGCATTTGAGTTGTACTGCAATTATCTGTATTTACCCAGAAATGTTTATAGGGGATTGAACAATTTTGCAACCTGCCTTATTTTTTATTTTTTATTTTTTTAAAGGTGAAATTTTGGATGAATTATGAATCAAATCTTGATTTTTGCTTTGGTATTATATTTCAATAAAATAACTGTTCACCTCTTATCTGATTTAGTAATCGCCCGCAGTTGTAACGTTGCTCATTTTGCCAGAATGTCAAAAATGTCAGGGGAGTTGAATAACTTTGCATGCAACTGTATATGATTGTAAATGCAAGCATGTTGACACAATTTATTCTTGAGGTCTTCAGTACCTGCACAAAAGTGACTCCCTCTTTTTTATTCTATTGACTGCAGAATAGTATGCTATAAAGGTGGCTATATTTTCCTAAAAATCTCCAGGTTTTCCTCTCACACGAAACGTATTTTGTCTCGTTTTAAATGAAACATCTCTTAACCACCACAAAGGAGCAGAGGGTTTTAGGTTTCTCATTAAATAGAAGCAGGCAGCTGATGGCAGCAGTGCTGGAAATATTCACAGACCAGCCAGTAATTTCTGGTTTTAAACTCATCGGCTCATCGTTGCACATAATGAATTCAGATTTATCAAAGCCAAAGCTCTGGAATGTGAGAAGGCAGCAAAAAATGCAGTGTCAGAATCATATGGTGCTCTTAAAAATATGTACATTGTAGATAGATGTTTCTTTTTGAGGATTCAAACACTTAAATAAAATAGGCAACAGTTAATAAAGTGCACTGGGTAGCAAGCAAAGGACAGAAAATTAAAGTCTGATACATGTGTCATATGTCAGTTTTTCCTTTAGGGATCAATACCATGTAATTCGATCAGTGATTAGCTGTGGTGGACACTGTTTCCACTGAAGCAGCTGAGGGCTGAATCAAGGACACTGCAGAAGTTATCATTAGGATTACTGTCGTATAGATCCCACCTAATTTATTTCCTAAATGTTTGCTTAACTGACAACATTTTATACTAAGCATAAAGTCACCATTCCCCTAATCATAACCAAGTAATCAAAACTAAAAGGAGACATTTTGAGAATCAGCATTCTCTCTTGATTTAAAGACCTGACATTGGAATTAAATGCTTTGTGGATGACACCCAGTTGAAATTATGTTCAACCAATAAACTATTTTAAGTGGAGCGAATTTGTTTTTTCTTCTCTACAATCAACTTCATTTTAAATTACCACTTACTTAATAATTCATAGCCAAGTTGTTCCAATTAATATTTCCCTGCTGTTTAGAGGGAAATTTGATGAGATTCTGTAATTATAGGCACAATTTTTTTAAGTTGACCAACATTTAATAAGTTGCTCCGATTAGATTTTCTTCAGTAGTTATTTGGCTTTTTAATGTTTTTGTTCATGTAGTAGTTTTTCAGAAATTAATTCATTGAATTACAAAATTGGTGGAAATTAGCTTTATTAAATATATTTTGAACTGCTGCCATGTCTTTGAACACATAATATTTAAATCTTGCAAACAAAAATGAAGAAAGCAGGACATCTGAATTGAAATTACACACAGCATTAAGTTGTAGTTATCAACATCAATATACCAACCCAACCCATCTAAATAAGTCTTACAACTTAAATGCTTTATCTACATCAATAAATCAGATTTTTTTTTTTTTTTAATCTTCCAATTATGCATTTAATTAAGTGGTAGGAATATGTCCCCTCAATTAGTTTTTAGAGAGTAGCTGCCCTTCAGTTGTTACTGGTGCGTGTTAAAATCGATTTTAAGATCTTGCAGCTTGTTTTAAAAGCCTCAAATGGTCTGACTCCCGAACGTATCTGTGATCTGCTGACTGACTATGAGTCTTATCGCTGCTTGAGATCTTCTGGCAGATTCCTACCAACGATTCCAAAGTCTCGACTAGTCAACAACTTTACTGTTTCAGTTCCTCAGCTGTGGAAGTGCCTGTCTGGACTGTCTGGAGATGATCTCACACAGGCAAACCCAGTATCCTGTTTTAAATCTCTTCTTATGAATCACATAGCTTACTCTTAATTGCTAGTATTGGTATTAATTATGCAATTGATTTTATCTTGTGACGTTTTTGGATCTTATTTAATTGCAATATCTGTTTGTATTGTAAAGCACTTTGTAACCTTATTTTTGATATGTGCTTTATAAATAAAGACATAATTATTACTAATAACTTGTAAAGTATATACTGTACACACCAGGCCTGACTATTTTTGTGTCATTTCTAAAAGCAGCACACCTGCTATTAGAGATGGATGGAGAGACCCCTTTGTCATTCTTTACAGCTAATATAGTGGACTATTTTTCATGTGTTCAAAAGCTAAATGCATTTACTGAAAGCAGTATTCCACTAATATGTTGTAGGACCTTGTATTTAGCAGATATCTCACTGTGGTTACTCAGTGACACATGTAAATGGAACAGAGCCACTGTTAATGTTATTACTTATACCCGTAATGTATCTGCTACTGTTGTGGGCAGGATGGAGTCTCAGCGTCCGAGTTTGATCAGAAAGAATAGCTGAAAAGACTAGTCTGTCTGCCATTTTAAAGATAATATGGGTCAATACATAACTAAAGGACTTTTGAAGTTCATGGGATATATCTTGCATACATTTTTTTTAAAAGCAAAAAACTAATGTTTTTTATGTTCATTATGATCATGTCTTTACAAATTTCATAATTATTTATTATGGAAACAACCACATTAATAAAAAATGACTGGATGTCACTAAGATGTCAACTAAATAATCATCCAAATTTAATAACAACCACCTTCTAATTAGCTAAACAATAAGAAAATGAGCTGATTCAATAACAATTTTGATTGTGTTTTGTTATTAAGTTGAGATAATCATGACAGATATTTCTTTTTTGGCAACATGTCAAATTTTATATGTAAAATAACAAATTGTATCCGTTACTCATTACAAAAACACCTCTCAAGGAAGTGTGTTAATTCCAGATCACATGACCTGCTCCACATGATGTCATTTCCTCCTGAAGTAAAGAATCTCAAGACTCCAAGGCTTTCTGAGTTATTTAATATAAAGTAATGTGTGAGTCAAATATGTTTTTTTTGCATGTCAACAGGTTTACTACAGTATCTTTATAAAGAACTTTCAATTTCAATTTTACTCAACTGTATATGTAATATTTAGAAGAATCTTTCTGTAAAAATTTCCATGTGGTGTTTGGTTATAGGCAGCCATGTTGATTTTAGGCCTGAAAGCAGCAAAAATGTCAACTATGATACCTGTCAACTATGTTACAAAAAGTCCTGCAATTACTGATTGACCCATATGTTGTTTTACAGAAATATACATACTTTTGTTGAAAGGGAGCATATATCTCATGGAGTGTGAAAAGTTCCTTCCACAAAATGAGCTACAGGTAGTTTTGATGAGCAGAAATTAATCTAATCAAGAGGCATCATTGAGTTGTGTCTCTCTGTTTTTCTTAGCCCAGATTAAAGTAACTAAATCAATAACAAAGTTCATATCTATGGCTGGGATAGTGAAATAGTTTCAACTATTTATAGTTGTCCCATTAATTGTGAAAAGGATGACATTTTCTTCCATATCATTCTGTATAAACTGGATAATAACATGTCTGAGTCTGCATGTGATACAGAGAGATGAATACATCCTTTAAAATACAGTGTTGTGAAGTATTATGGGATGAATGCTGTGTGCTGACACATCAACACAAGCTTAAAATCTAACAAAGTGCATCTTTAATCACTCCTGTTGCTGCAGGTACTTTTTCAGCCTTAATTGTTCACATGTAATTAGTGTTTTATGCAAAAGGTGCTCAATAACAGCAGCGGCACTGTAGGGAATCGTAATAATGTTCAGACATGTACTGGAAACCAGCTCCAGCCTCCCAGTTGTATGAAACCTGACCTCTCTTGTTGTTTGTGCACCAGTACAACACACCAGCGCTGGCCTCTAAGAGGAACCGACTGTTTGATTGATGATAGCCCACAGCATCTCTGCCCTTTTCTAACCAAGCGCTGTTTATGTTTCCCTAAATGTCCTCTCGAGTCCGAGGCAGAAGTGTGGCAGCAAAACAGCAGCAGCAGCCAGACGTCATGAGACCTTCAGAGACAGGACATTTAATCTCAGGTTGCGATTTACAGCAGCAGTCTTAGTTTCCAGTACCACCACAGTTTCTATCCAGCACATTGTACTCCATTAACTAACAGTCAGTGCCTTTTGACACTGTATTTGCTACTGCATTAGTCTGCAGTAAATGTCTAGTTTCGTTTGCCTCCAACTGATTTCAGTTTTGATTTCAGTCAATTCAGTTTCAGTGATAAATCTAAAGTCTATTTTCTTTCCAAGTGTGTATGTTGTAAAGGTTTGTTCCACCCATAATACTACTTTCTGTTCAAGTAGTTATCATTTTAAAGGTTTATTCTACTTAAATAGCACTTTCTAACAAATCGTGGTTATAAAGGTTTATTCAACCCAAAAATATTATTTTCTGTCCAAGTACAAATAGTTCAAATGTTTATTCCACTCAAAATATTGCTTAATGTTATTTTTTCTACTAGTTATAAAGGTTTATTCCACCCAAAATACGACTTTCCATCATTATAGTTTTAAAGGTCTATTCCAACCAAAATATTATTTACTCTACAAGTGTTCAGTATCTTACATTTTTATCCCACCTGTCAGGAAAATTCTTCAGTAGAGTCCTGACTTCTCCAAATTAATACTCAGAGTCGTCTCTCAAGTCAAAGCAAAGTTTTACTTGCGCCAAGGTGTCAACATGAACACAGTCTGAACAAGTGACTGACAAAGGTGAGAAACAGCATAGCTTTTATACAGGCACACATCTTGGTTATCTCTAGGTCGCTGTCGGTTAGGCTTTGGTTCCTTTTCACAGCGCTTCAAGGAAAATTACTGAGCACAGCTTCATATGAGTTACACACCACACAGTTATATAGTATTACAATGACGAAGGACATTTAATCATAAATTACAATAATTTTCACAACACCACCCAAAATACTACTTTATAGAAGTTCAAACCTTTATTAGTCATTGCACACTTTCATATACAACGAAATTTCATTTGAGCTTCCCTGCCAATGACAGCTCCGGCTGCTGCGCAGTGCTGTGCGCACCTTTCTTGAGGAAAAAAGAAAAAGACATGTTGGGATCTGGGTAGGGATAGCAGAAGGTAAAAGAAAAAAAAAGTACTTAAACTTTTAAATTTTTTTTCTCACCCAAAATACTACTTTCTGTCCAGGTGCTTGTAGTTTTAAAGCTTTATTCCACTGAAATAGTACTTTCTAAAGAACATGCAATGGTTTCAAAGGTTTATTCCAGCCCAAAATAATATTTCCTGTCCAAATTCTTACAGTTCAAAATGGTAGTTCCACTCAAATATTTCTTTCTAAAGAAACTAATATGGTTTTAAAGGTCTATTCCACTCAAAACACAACTTTGTGTCCAAATGCTTATAGTTTAAAGGTTTATAAAATACTTTTAGTTCAAGCACATACATAGTTTTAAAGGTTTAACCCAACCTAATAGTACTATCTAAGAAACAGGTTATGGGTTTAAAGGTCTACTGCAGCCAAACCTGTACATAGTTCATTTTTTTGGTCCACTGATCTAGAAAAGCTAGCTACCCAACAAGTGGTCGCCATGTTAGTAAGAGTTAATGAAAAATAAGAATCCTACAGCTACAGTCCTGAGAATACTGCAGACAGTCGCTGCTCTTCTTGTGTTTTGCAGTGTACTAAGTTTAAACGTAAGTGTACACCGTGTGCTGGTGGGGGAAATATTGTAGAACACATGGTGACTTTATCGGTGACTTCCTCTAGAAGTCAGATATACTCAGTGGTGGAGTAACGATGCCTTCCTCTCGGTGGTTTTCCTCAGGAGGTGGTGGCACCAGGGGGAGGAGGAGGAGGAGGAGGAGAAGGAGGAGGAGGATGGATACGGAGTGACGACGGTGTCACAGCTCCACAACAGCTCAGGTTGACTTTAACTAGCAGCGTAAACACACCGAGGGAATAAAAGAGTCGGAGTTTTACCGAAACACTTCAGCAGCGTCTTGTTGGTCTTTTCTTCTCCTTGTTGTTGTCGCTCTCCGGAAGGAGGAGGAGGGATATTATGGCCGCTTTCTCCCCACAGATCCAGGGACTTCAGTCAGATGAGGTAAACTTACACACTAGGCTGCTCATGTGATAATGTCGTTAGCCAGCTGGCTAACTACCAACCGTCGCGAACTACCAACCTTCTTTAACTAAACACAGAATTACTAGAGTGTTAACTAGGCGACGTTAACTTACTACCTGGTTAACTTGCGACGTTGTGCGTTCCGTCTTATCTGGATAAACGAGTTACTTATTGATAGAAAATCGATAACAGCTTGCAACTACTCCCAAGCTAACGCTATGGTTTCATATCAAAGAGCGCGAGCTGCATTTTGTTTTCAGGCAGGAAACCAGCGAGCTGTCAACGCCTTCCTGATCAGAACTAAAGCACCAAACTCTCAGTCATCTTCCTAATAATTCATGTGGTCACTGCTGTCTGGGCAGATAATCATGTTTGACGAGGCCCAGAGGTGTCAGAGCCCATGTGATCGATTGCGAAACTTCCCGCAGATTGACTGATTTCCCAGTAAAAGTGAGGCAGTGGTTACTATGGTGGGAAATGTTCACCAGTGCCAAGCATTGTCAGGATGTTACATCATCCTCAGACTGAACACTGATTGTACTGGGGCTGTGCGCTGCATGCATGTGATAGAGATTCATATGAAAGACACACTAATGTGATTCAGCATGGGTTGTGTTTCTGTTTATTGTTATTATCTAAAGCCTTGCTGTTGACTTCTATTGTATACTTGCTTTTATGTAACAGACTTGAAAACCCTGTAACACAAGACAATACACAATTGGACTTGAACTAGCCCAATACACAATGTTACAATGTATATATAGCTGGGATCGGAGTGTGTTTTTTTATTCTATGGTCGAATTCCACTTTCTCTGGTCTTCCTACTTTCTAAAAAAGGGACCTATTTCTGCCACCAAATTAAATGAATGAGTACCAGATTTTAAAAAAATAAGTCATAATGATTACATAATAATGTTATTAATTGAATCAACTTCATAAGATGTGTAATTTCAACTCAAACTCTGCATTAGTTGATTTAAAACTAAATTCAAGTTGCAGTAACTTAATGTAATTGGCCTGATAACTTCATTTTTCTTTACCTTGAGTTCAGAATATCAAATCCCCACTTTACACGTCTGGACAATTTCAGATCGTTAAGACTCGTAGTTAAAAATACTTTTGATTGTAGAGGAAAGTTAATTTCTGTAGCCCAATAGAGTTTATTGGCTGAATATAATGCCATTAAAAGTTTTTAATAACTTATAATGATTGATGCAAACTTGTGCATTGCTTGGCTATTTTAATTTTTTAAATACTTTTTGAATTTTATTTGTGATGCATACTTTCACTTAAGCAAAGTTGGGCGTGTTAGACTTTTACTTGTAAGAAAGTATTAATAAACTGCAGTAGTGCTACTTAAATTTAAGTACAATGTTTGAATACTTCATCCACAACTGTACATCTTCACCTTGTCTGTCTTCAGACTATTGCAGCTTTGATCTTGACAAAAACTATTTTAGCATTTAACACCAATTCTGTGCTGGATTGAGTTGATTTTTAAGGCTCTTGTTTTACCCAGTAAGACTTTGCATAGACGTGCATGACTTTACTAATCTGACTTGTTGGAGTTAATTATACCATATACACTGGCACACCCTCTATACTCTCTCAATGCTAGTTTCTTGATCATGCCTTCATTTAGCAAAAAATGTTTGGTGTTAAAACATTTGCCCTCTATGCAGTCTATCTATTTCAAATCAAGAATGTAAACATACATCTATTCACTTTATTATGGCCTCCTCTAGAACTCATAATATAGTTCGGTCTATTACCTTTTCAATCATCCCTTTAACATTGATGTTTTTAACGTGATTGCTCTGTTTTCCTTTTAATTATTATCTTACAGTACGTGCTGTTCTTGTTGATTGTACAGTGTATTGACAATATGCTGCATGTTGATTGTGCACTTAATGTAAAACGGATCTAATGATCTACCTGTCTGTTGTCTGGTATGTGATTTACAAGTGATTGCAACTTTCCGTCCGTAAAAAGTACTCTTTAAGTATTCTCCATCGCTGTCTTAATGTCATGATAAAGTCATCAGTATTTGTTTGTTTTGCATATTCAGGATGGTACCAGAATCCTAAAAGTGAAAGTCATTGGTGGAATCGGACTAGCCAAAAAAGATATTCTTGGAGCCAGGTAAGTTGGGGCAACTTAAGGTCTACTTGTATTTTTGCCAATGTGTTTCTCAAATAAATCTCTGTAGTGTCTTCAGACAATAGATTCTGTTCAATAAACAGTCCTAAACCCAAACAGATCCCCACCCCACACCCCCAGATTACTCTGATTGAGCCCATCATTGTTTGAAACCCCTTTAAAACCCAAAGGACTTTCTTTTCTGTATTGTTATCCAGAAAACCTTGATTAACCCTGGGTGATCATAGCTTACTTTTTAGATACAGTCTAGTTTTTATTTATTTTGTTCATTCAGTGAAAAACTTTTTCCTGGAATTTCTGTGTAAACAACTCTGAACTTGCATAATGCTGGCACTTCCTTGAAGAGCAGTCAGTCACAATAAGATTATGTTAGTCTTGTTTGGAATTTTAGCCACGAAGAAAGTGAATAACTGTTCCCTAAAATTACAAGTGTAACTCTCTTAATGCCCCATTTACAATATTTTCATCCCTGGTTTTTCTTTTGCTTTTATTTTTAGACTTCTCTGTAATCTTTAAATACAATCTGACAATCACATCTAGTTAGGAGTTAATGATATAATGTTTGCTGTCAACGCTGCACTTTTTTGCCCTTACATATACTGCGTGTTCAAGTTATGGACAAAATTGCTTTGTTAGTATCACTCTTATGTAACATCTGTCACCAAATACATTAGTAATGAAGCGCGGTAAGGATCCATAACATGAGGCAGGGGATAAAAGCGCTTAAGTCCCAGTACAAGGAGGCAAGTAAGGAGGTACGCATTGGTTTGGCCCAGCTGACAAATATCCTTCGAAAGAAGATCAGATTCCTGCCCCTGGCAGAATGGCATTGGAGGCATCGGCGTGAAAGGGCCCGTAAAAGAGCTGCCTTTATTACCAACCCATTCAAGTTTACCAAGGAGTTGCTCGGGCAGAAGCGCAGTGGGAGACGGGTCTGCTCAAAGGAAGAAATAGACCAACATCTGAAGCAGACATATAGCAACCCAGAAAGAGAGCAGGAGTTGGGAGAGTGTGCCGTCTTAATAGACCCTCCTGAACCGGACGCGCAGTTCGACATGTCAGAGTTGAAGCCAAAGAAAGTCAGAGGGGTCGTCTGCAAAGCAAGGACAAATTCTGCTCCAGGGTCAAGCAGCACTTTGTACAAGGTGTACAAACACTGCCCCAGACTCTTGATGCATCTGTGGAAAGTCCTGCAAGTCTTCTGGAGAAGGAGGAAGATCCCAGATCAGTGGAAAGTGGCTGAAGGGGTTTGGATCCCGAAGGAGGAAAACTCCACCCAGATTGACCAGTTCCGCATCATCTCATTGCTGTGTGTCGAGACAAAGATCTTCTTCAGCTTTGCATCCAAACGGCTCTGCGCCTACCTGGCCAAGAACATCTACATTGTCACACCAGTCCAGAGGGGTGGAATTACAGGGATGCCAGGTTGTCTGGAGCATACAGGAGTGGTGACCCAGCTGATCGGAAGGCCAGAGAAAACAAAGGAAACATGTCAGTGCTGTGGATCAACCTGCTGAATGCATATGACTCCATTCCCCACCAACTGGTGGAGCTCACACTGACTAAATATCATGTTGCCAGCAGATTCAGAGACCTCATCGCTGACTGTTACAGCAGTTTCAGGATGAGGTTCTCCTCAGGAGCAACAACATCAAGCTGGCACAGGGTAGAGAGTGGTATGATCACAGGGTGCACTATCTCTGTGACACTGTTCTCCCTTACCATGAATATGCTGACAAAGTCTGCTGAACCTGAGTGCAGAGGGCCCAGAATGAGTTCCACCCAACAGCAACCACCCATCCGGGCATTCATGGATGACCTTACAGTCACCACAAAATCAGTCCGAGGCTGCTGGTGGATTCTGAAGGGGTTCGAGAAGTTGGTAGAGTGGGCCTGGATGCACTTCAAACCGGCCAAATCAAGATCCTTGGTGCTGAGGAAAGGGAAGGTGGAAGACAGGTTCCAGGCACAGCCATCCTAACCATCTCAGAGAAGCTCGTCAAGAGCTTAGGAAAGGTGTTTGACAGCTCTCTGAGGGACACGACATCCATCCAGTCGACCTGTACCGAGTTGGATGGCTGGCTTCGGACTGTGAACACATCAGGCCTGCCTGGGAAGTTCAAAGCACAGCATTCTTCCCAGAATCCTGTGGCCCCTCCTCGTCTACTCAGTTCCCATCTTGATTGTTGAGTCTTTAGAGAGGAGGGTTAACAACCACCTCAGAAGATGGTTGTTGGCGCTGCCGAAGAGCCTGAGCAACATCGCACTCTATGGACACCACAACAGAGAAGTGATACAGTACAGGGACTCCAATGATCCAAAGGTGGCCACAGCAGGAATTCAAGTGAGGCAGGAAGTGGAATGCTGAGGAGGCTAATCAAGAAACTGAGTCAAGGCTGCGACACAGGAGGCTGGTAGGAGTGGTCACATAAGGCCGGGCTGGGTTAGGGTCCTTTCCATCTCCCCAGGTGAACACCAACAGAGGGAGTGAAAGGCGCCACCAGGTTCAGGAGGAGGTGAGGGCAGCAGTGGAGAAGGTGAGAACCTGCAAGTCGGTAGGAATGAAACAGCAGGGAGCATGGACAAGATGGGAGGCTGTGTATAATGTGCTTCTAAGCCCATCAAATCTGCACACATGGAGCAAAACAGAGACACCAGCATTCCCACTCTGTCAGCAGAAGCGAGGCACCCTGGAACACATCCTCAGCAACTGTGCAAAGGCTCTTGGAGAGGGTCGGTACCGATAGAGGCACGATCAGGTCCTGAAGACCATCGCTGAGGGCATCAGCACAGAAGTTGAGTGGGCAGGTCGGCTCTGACCCTTCAAGCAGATCATCGCCTTTGTCAGAGCTGGAGAGCAACTAAAACCTGCCAATAGACCTCGAGCGGCAGCTTAAGTTCCCCAACCACATTGCAGCTATCACCCTAAGACCAGACATTGCCCTCGTGTCAGAATCCACCAAGCAGGTTGTGCTGTTGGATCTGACAGTCCCATGGGAAGTCCGCTTGGAGGAGGCCTTCGAACGGAAGCTCTCCAGATATGCAGAGCTGGTCAACAGCTGTCAGCAGGCAGGATGGAGAGCAAGGTGTCTTCCAGTGGAAGTGGGATGCAGGGGTTTTGTAGCCCGTTCCTTACCTAAAGCTTTCAGCCAGTTGGGCATCGAGGGAGAGAGGAAGAGGAGAGCCATCCGCTGAACCACCGAAGTGGCAGAAAAAGCCTCAAAATGGCTGTGGCTCAAGAGGGGAGAGCCATGGAGTCATAGTAGCTGGTTGTCTGGACACAAGCTGGGGTCTGATCTGCCTCAATTGGGTCACCTGGAGGAGTCTGATGTTGAAAGACCAGAAACACCCGATGATTACAGGAACATCACTGATGACGTGTCCAGAGGCATCGGTAGATGTAGAGTCACATGACTGATTGCTGCCTGTAAGACTGAGTAATGAAGCTTGCTATATTATTTGTGGATGTGGTTTTCTTGACAGTGCATGTATCTTTATAAAACAGCATTTATGTTCAACACTGGATGACCATAGACTTGCTGCAACTATTATGTTAATGTTTCTCAGGTCTGAACGCAGTGACTGATCTCATCAAACAACAATGTAAAGGGTTTCATTTCCCTCAGAGATGAAGAAGAAACTCATTTCAGAGGAGCTGCATAACCCACTAACACAAACAGAGCAGAACGGAGATCATAACTGTCTATAAATGGATGTCTACGAGTCTAAATCTTAATGTGTCTCTCTTTTCCTGTTACAGTGATCCATACACAAGGATGTCCCTGTATGACCCTGTCAATGGAGAAATCGCAAGTCTTCAGACTAAAACTATTAAAAAGGTGAGAAGGTGAACACTTGCATTTGCAGATACACTTGTTTTATTTGTGGACTTTGTGGATAATGATTTTTTTTCTTATATAACCTGAAGACACTCGACCCAAAGTGGAATGAAGAATTCTTTTTCAGAGTAAGTTACAATTAAAAATATATTATCACTAAATGTTTCATTTTACATGTATTGTATTTATCTCTTAGGTAATCAAATTTAGCCATACAATTTTACAATTCCTCATGTCGGTTTTGTTTACTATAGATCACATTAACAGTAATTTCATTGGGTGATCAAGCAGACCTGACTTTACAGACCATCTTATGTTGCAGGTTGACCCCACTAAGCATCGCCTGCTGTTGGAGGTGTTTGATGAGAACCGCCTGGTAAGTTATTGTGTTATGTTCAAACTTTGATCAACAGAAAGAAATTGGTGTCAACTAGTTGTCTTGGACAGATTTTTTGTTCGAATTGCTGTTGTTAAATTTTTTCTCTGCAACATCTGTTTAAGTACATCTTCACCGAAAGTAGTTTGATTCCAAGCGTCACTCCAAGTGAGCAAGGCATCTTTAAATGGTCGGGTTATTAGTAGCATCTTGATCATCAGTATTGTATAGCATTGCAGTATTGCATTTCCAAGCGAAATGGAATATCTGGGTAGGTTTTAGCTTCTCCTTCTTTTAATTGAATACATTAGTTGGGATTAGATTGCTAAAATGTGGGAGAGGTTGGGTAAATCATCTAGAGCTAAAGAATCTTTCTGGGGCAACAGTAAGAAGAGGCAGATGGCTAGCAGTTAGCCTAAATAAATACCTCCCTTACCTGTGCTGGTAGACCAGAAGAAGGATGAAAGTAAGCAAAATAAACTAGACTTCAACCGCATTCTGCATTTTCTCAGGTTTATCAGCAGAAAACTAAACACATCCCATACCATGATATTACTGTGCTAGCTACCAGTCAAGTTACTAGTGCAGTGTGGTTTTATATGATGGGCGTGCAACCGAGTCACCCCAAATCTTAGTTGGTTTGATATTTTGATATGTATGCAACCTCCATAACTGTTATCAGACACATTTTTGTCTTTTATCAGAAGGAAGAAGAGGGGTTTTCATGTAACAAGAGATAAACGAATGATACAGGGACACAGGACTGGAACAGGGGAATTGTTTTGTTAATTTCTTGGCTAACCATCCCGTATTGGCAGTGATACAAACCAAAAACTGTGTCATCTGTCGCACTGTGTGCATTTTTACTGCTTGGCTGACGTTGCTTACTGTTGTCTAAATATTCTGCCTACCTGATCGACAGTCATTTAAGCCTATAACCTTCACAGATACAGCAATTTCTCAGTCTCATATTAATTTCAAGCCCTGCTCACTTGGAGTTGGCTTCAGTATGGTCCATTTTATATCAGAAAATAGTAAGGAATGCTTGAGGAATTTTTCAAAGCCAAGAAAGACATTTTTAAATTTCTTGTCTGGCTAAGTGTAAATTATTCTCAGTTAAGCAATGCAGCTCTAATTCACTTAAAGATATTAAAAATAATTTTCAGTTATAGCTCATTTTTAGTGCACATCACTTTTACACATTTAATACAGGACACAAAGGAAAAACGTCCATTTGTGTTCATAAACTCACTGGTTTACATGCTGCGCATGAAAGACGACAGTTTATAATTATGATATAATGTGTTTTGATAACCAGATTATGTTTAAAATCTCAGGGCAATCCCTTCATTAACAGATATACTGTCTCTGTGGACTTGTTTTAGAAAGTATCTCATAGAGAGTAAAGTCTTGGAAATCAATTTTACGAGCCTGTTTGTCTACATTTAAATTGATAGTTTGAACACACTGAATACAGAACAGAAGTCAAATAAATTTGATACAGTGACATTTGAGATGCTATACAGAGTAGCTTTAAATAAATTGTGCTTTGATATAAAAAATCACCTGTATGCAGCTTATTTTATATTTGAAAAAACATCATCAAAGCCAAACAAGGAAATGTGTCATGTTTTTGTAGATAAGGGTCCAGTCAGTACAAGGTTAACTTTGGTTTGTTTACCTTTCCAAGATATGCCAGCCCTTATTTTGCCATGGCATGTGTTATATTGTTGGAAAACTGGAACACTCTCTTAATCACAGCTGTAAATATGGGCAAATCTGGCCTCTTATGTGGATGGTGGAGATATTATGTGTTGTGATGTAGCTAAATGGTTTATGTTGGCAGCAGCAACTTGGTAAAAACTGTTTGGGGTTTTTGTGCTCATAAATCTCTTATCTTTTTATTATACTGCTTGGCTGCTTCTGAATTATAATTAATGATTAAAAAAGGGAGTATTAAAAAAAATGTACATTTTCGAGAGAGATAAACAACAATACCAAACAAAAAAATTAATTGGTGCACACACTTATATTTAAGCACATTTTATATGTAAGCTAATTACCAACTATGGTGATGACTATGGTGAAGTCCATTTGAGGGATTTTTTTCAAAGAACAGTTTAAAATCTGAGATTCCAGCTTCTTAAATGTGAATTTAAAAAAAAAATATGTGAGTCGTACACAAATCGAAGAATGTCATCTTAGGCTTTGGGAAATACTTTTCAATAGTTTTTAAAGTCGTTTGACAATTTATAGACCAAACAACTTATCGCTTTATAGAGAAGATTATGGTCAGATTAACAGTGAAAAATAATTGTTAGTAGCACTCTGCCGTGCATTCACATGGAAACACATAGATACAAGTGTGTGTTAGCATGTTACGAGATAGGAGAAGATGTGAATCTAAATGCCGGTGTCTAGTGTTCTCATTCATTACGCTGCTGGTGCACAGTAACGTTAAAGATCTGAGGATTTCCTGGTTGTAGGAGGATATCAGTTGAACTGGTGATCCAGTTTCATACTGGTCTGAAGCAAAGCAGGTCTTGGGACACATGAGCAGGAAGCCACTGCCATCTGAGACTAGCTGTTAACTGTCTGTATCTGGATGAAATGTAAACACAGCGGAGCAAAGTCCGGAGTTTGATCACACCAAACACCACCTCACCTCCTACAGTTTAATTTAATATGAAATGTAGGGAATTAATAATGCATCTGCTTGTCTTACACCCACATGCACCAGATTTATGGGGAATAAACCGCAATTTAATCATTTGGGGTATTTTTTTGTAAATTAGCTGTAAGAAAAGACACTTTCAGTAGCATGTGCAGCCCAGTCTTGGATTAGTTTTTGCAGATGGATTTTCTACTGCATATTTCACATCAAATGGCAAATATAAACTTGTCTTTGGAGATTGCTGTTTTCTAGACATATTTATTGTTATGTTTTTTTGTGCGAACAAAATTTGTAAGTCTGTGTAGTGAAATGAATAAATGTTTTGCATTTGTTCATTTTTTTTTAAGCTGCTTTGCACTCTGTTGTGTTGTTAGCTGTAAACATGTCTTGTTGTTTGCAGTTCTAATGAGTTGGGCTTCATTACAACTTGCAAGCTTCACACCAGTGCTAATCACTACTTCATCAACCTGTCCTAGTGGTAAACTCTGCTCAGTAATTTTTAACAAGAGAGGTTTCTACAAGAACAAGTCAGAGCACAGCCTTGTGCTTGACAGTAACTGTTTATTTAAGAGAAAAATCCAGTAGTTGATGCACAGTGTGTTTTATTTTGAAGAAGTTCTCTGCACAGAACTAAAAATACTGTGCTTTGAAAACAAAATCATGGGTTTGCTTTGACCCTCTCAGCTGATGCCTTTCTGATTATTGTAATTCCCTTATGCTGCTTTGTAATTCTGTAGACTTCTCAGTTCATTTATATAGAAGTTTGTACAACATTAACAGTTTTTAGAGATTAAAGATTGCGCAAGCATTTGGCTCAGACTGTTCTTGTACTGTCAATCATTAGGTCATAATAAAAAATAAATAACATAAAACAGTAAACACATGCACAGCACAAACACTTATCATCTACATGAACTCAGCTTCTCCTTCACTCTGTCATGTTTGTTTGGCAAGATGTTTCTAGAATGTTTCTCTATGTCACAGGTTTACAGTCACGTGGTAAAATAAACTTGGGTGTGACTGACTCAGGTTTGCCTTGTCATGCTCCAGGTAGGCGTTTCATAGAAGTTTGGAGGGTGTGTCGGTGCTGTGAGTGTATTTCTGGATAGGTGTGTGTCACTAATGCTCTGACATGCTGAAAACTTGTTGATGATTGAACAAGTTAGCCACAGTTTGAGAATAAAGCTGGCTCTTTTGGTACGTCGCTTCTAAGATATGTTCTGTCGATGATAATTGTTTCCCAGTGATAAATTCTATTCATTTACTGAGCAACTATTTCTTGTAGTGGCATCATGAGATTTCTTTGTTTAGCATTTTGTGCATCTTGAAAGCCTTTTCTGAAAAAAACATTGTATTATTATTCAAGATTAATCATTATTTTTATTTTTTTTGAAACCCCAAGGCTTTACTTCTAACACCATCACAAAGCCAGTTACACTAAAGAAACATGAAGGAGACCTCATAGTCTAATCCACCAGCACTGTGGTTAGTCCTGGTTCCAAGCTGTTTTACCAGTGGGAGTCGTTACAGACTCCTGTTGGAAACATTTTCAAAACCAGAAGTAAAAATTAAGTTGTTTTTTTAGAGATTTCCTTTAAAATATCACATACTCGCATTAGGATGTCTCTGTATTAGACCCTGTCTCACTGCTAGAGACGGCACGAATAGAGGGAATGCACATGACAATGATAGTATGCAGAAGTTGCCATGGGTACCCCTTCTTGAATTAATTGCCATCATGAATTCACATGAGGGGAAAACCGGGATACCCTAACAAAGGCTGTTTTGCAACTGACTGCACAAACAGATTCAGAAAGAATGAAGTTTGTCTGGACTGTTGAAGACTGAAGAGATAAGAAGAAACCTAAACTTAGACCGGTCAGAAGTAGACCAAATCTAAAATGTTAATACAGAAACAAGGCACTTGGATTCATAAAACTATGAACTGATTTTTTAGGTTGGAAGAAATTAGACATTTGCAGAGACTTACATCGGCAACATGTTAGGTTCAGATTTGCACAAATTAACAAACACAGAACTGCTCTAATACAGCACCTATAGACAGTTTTCCATTTAAAAAGTGGATGAAAGATACCTGTCAGTATTTTCTCGTGTACAAATCTGAACAATGACAACTTTTTCAGCATCCTACATGTTGTTTTTGTTTACATATCCCTTGAACACTGACTTATGTCTATTGAATGTGTTGCATTGTATTGCAGGAAGTAATTTACATGCTATGAAGAATAAGTTTGTCTTTTGGAATTACTGTGGTCACTATATGGTGGATGCTCTATATGTACATACTGCAAGAAATTAAAATAAAACCACTTGTACCTCAAATACAGTTAATGGGAAGAAATGTAATACACAACCTGTGTGTAGCAACGTCAGATAAACTCTTATGAACTGTATCAGTCGTGGTAATGCAGGCAGAATGTGTGAATATATTAGAGCTGCACAATGTATCTTTTCAGCATTATGATGTGCACATGGACAGTAGTGGCAAAGTGCAATGTAAAGTCAGGAAAATTAACTTAAAACACGTCATGGTACACCTTCTCTGTGCTGATTTATACAAGTTAGAATTTCCACGACTAATTAACCAGAGAAGACCGTCTGAGAAAACATTATTTACTTAGATTAAAAAAATTAGATTAGTTCTTTGATACGTACAGCTTGTTTACATGTTGGCTCCAACTGTGCACAGAGAAGTGAGCAACGGACACT
Organism: Amphiprion ocellaris; assembly: GCF_022539595.1. NCBI lineage: Eukaryota > Metazoa > Chordata > Actinopteri > Pomacentridae > Amphiprion > Amphiprion ocellaris. The sequence goes on from NC_072766.1 coordinate 13,143,318, forward strand.
AAGAAGGAAGATTTGGTTGCATAAAGAAACACAACATCTGTTGTATTGTACATGACTTCTTTGTTTGTCTATGTAAATCAGCACCATTAAGCTCTGTTTGATAAGAGCAAAGTCTGATCTGAATGCCATCCAAAACTATTTTGGATGTCTTTGTCGGTGTTTTACCAGGTGAACTTCCAAGCACTGCTATATTATAGATTTCTTTGTTTTATTTTGTTATTCTTGACAAAACCTGTTTAGAATTTCAATTTACACACACACACACACACACCTCGGTGAATTGTCCTGGAAAGTTTACCTTTTTTAAAAAAACAAAACATTTGTAGCTTACTTCCTTCCACAAAGAAAGTGAAGATGCTTTGAGCAAATGTTAAAGTGATCTCCACCTCAGGCCCACTGGATTGCAGATGTTTTCTGCCTGACACATTTGTTAACAGAAGATTATAAAAAGAAAACTCCTTTGTTGAAATCGATGATTTTGAAGGAGAGTATTCCTAAGCTTGTATCGTATTTTGTCCTTTAGCTTGAAGTAGTGAATGACTTTAGGTGGCTGAAATAGTTAGGCATCTCGCTTTATATATAATAAAAAATGCGTTGATTGGATGTTTTCAAGTTCAAAAGTATGTCATGTATTTTGTAGTAACACACAGGTCATGAGAAAATGCCAATTTGTCACGTGTAGTAAAAAGCTTTTTTAACAGCTTTTTAAATCGTAATTCTTTTGCTTTTTTATTTTCTAAGCAGATACACTCCCTATAGAATTAGCCCATTCAGTTTAGAATGACTGATTCAAACCTTATGGTGAAAATTCTGGTATCTAATTTTCATATTGCAACACCTTGCAGAGAAGCAACATACTACAATATCAATTTTTTTCTAATATTTTGCAGCCCTAGTATTTACATATAAATGTTGGGAGACTTGACATCCACAGGGCTTTGTACCTCCTGTACTTTGCATACACCCTTATCAATTCAGCTCCCTGATAGCTGCCTTCAGAGCAGACGTGACTGATTTGTTTTGCCACTCAGGTGGTGGTGAATTTGGTTGTAGGTCGTGAAAAGGTGAACAAATACAGTTTAGCCCAATTCATGACATTGCAGCTGCACCAGCTGATTGACAGGGCCATCCCCTTGTCTTCTACTCTAACCACACCCCACTGACCCAGTTTGTAATGACGACACCTCAGACACGTTCTCTGAACAGTTTAGTAAATATAGCTTGTCCTTCATGCTTTTGAGCGTGATCGTTTCAACGCTGAATTAATGTGTTTATGACAGGCAGCCCTGCTTTATTATTGGAAGATTACAGCATACTGTATGACGTGGAATAAATGCATAGTGTGCGTCAACAATCTTATCTTACTCCCTACGCATTACCATCACTCTCAATTAGACCCAGAGAGGTTGGAGAGGTGATTAATGGTAAATCACGAGGTTTCCTGGCAGTTTGTCGTGTTGGTTTAAAAAAAAAAACTAGGTGATGAGTTCCACTGCAGCAGCAGTAAGTGAATCATGTCGTTATCCTGGCTGCGCCTATTACTATTAAACATTATACTGAAACTGATTTAGAAGCAGAGTAATGCCCTGAAATAGGCCAGCCTGGCTCACAATAGGCTGCCATTAATAAATAGGACTGTCAACAGCCATGGAGAGGAAATCAGAGCAGCACTGACTGTTACATGAAGTGTCAAATAACAAGTATCATGTCACTGTAATGTCACAGCAATCACACTTCTTTCTCCTTTCTTATCTTGTATTATCTTCTTGTAGGCAAGTAGGAAATTTCTCACAGATTACTTGATCCCTGAATGAGGTGTTTACAAAATTTGACATTTTCTTAGACTGTTTTTATGGCTTTAGTTGTATTTTTGCATTAAATAGTTCTGATGCCTTTTGGAGTTTCAAATCACCTCCCTGCATATTTTAACAGGATGTGGGGTTTTTATTAGGTACCATTTGAGTTTGCAACCTAGTCCTCAGTTTCACACAGAATTATGTTGAAAGTCTTTCTCTTTGATTTCCTGTAATTCAATAGCGGTGGGTAAAAATATTTGTGGGGCCACAGAGCAGCAGAAACATTAGAAGCATAGCTGCAGCAGGAAGTAGAGTCTTGAGTGAGTTGCCCGAAGCAGATGTAACATTTTACCAGAGCTTCAGTCTAAGATGCAGCGGGAAGGACTACCATGTTTCTTTTCGTGAGGGGTAAACAGGAGTGAGGTGGCTGCGGAAGACACGAGGTGTTAGATATTAATCTATCTTGATCTCAGGATGTACAGTTTACTAGCACAGAGCTGAGGTTGTAAAGCAGATCAGCAGTGAAAGCTCTGTGCTTTTAAGTTGTAGTGTAGTTTTGTTTTGCGTATAGTGTTAAAGTTTCGGGAAGGGGCTAACCTAGGGGATTGCTCTAGTTTCAAAGGTCGTATGTTTGGGTCATGTCTCCAAACAGAACCGGTGACCTCCTCTGACTAAAAGCTGAGATCAGCCTGGAGAGGAATGTAGGTTGTCACCAGAGCTATTTTGGCTATGTACAGGCACTAGTGATTGTGATCACAGAGCGGAGTTCGGAGCAGTTGCTTTGCTCTCCTTTTTCCCTCCCAGCAAGTTTGATCATGCAGCTCCCACCGGTACTGCAGGGATTACAGAGTTAAACGGATGGCACGTCGGCTCCGCTTGCATTTTGCGTCAAGGAGAAGCAACACGGACCCTCTGTCAGAAAGCCTCAGCAGCCATGGTGAGGAGAGTGGAGTCGGTGTGTCAGCTCATAGCCCCACAGAGAGTCTGGCGCACAGTTCTGTCCACTTGAAGGTGACTCCCCTGTCACCAGACTATGGTAGTAATCGCTACTCTTCAGTATTTATACCCAGAGTTAACACTGGAGGATGTAATAAGAAGAGCATAGTGCAGATCTCGCTGCAGCCCTGTGGAAAGCTCAGTGGAGAGCTGGATGGCAGTATAGAGGATGGAGACCCGGTGGTTAGTGAAGGAGGAGCAGGTACTGGCTCTGACGGAGGCTCGTGTAGCAGCAGCATGGCCAGCGATGCCGGGTACTGTAGCAGCAACAGCATCTTTGAGCCAGAGGCTCCAGAAAAGCACAGGACCACCCAGGAGAGGAGTGTACTCTCCTGCAAGTCCAAGGTCCCACTGAGACGGTGCTCCTCCTTGGTTATATTTCCAAAGAGCCCCTGCAGCACCCCACCTGCTTCCCCAGTAAGTCCAGTGGCTTTGCCTGCTCTCCCACCGTTAAGGGGGTCTAATCAGTCATCTCTTCAGACATCTGCCAGTGAATACTCACAAGACGATGAGGAGGCGATTTGCAAAGGGTCCACCACCACGGCTGTAAGTGGTCTCCGTCACCCAAAAGGAAACTGTTCAACTGAGTTCAGGGACACGAAACACATGGTGCAATTTAATATTCCTTTACAGGATGAACCAAAATGCAAAATGGAGGACAGGAGTAAAGTGATGGAACTGTCATCGGCTCTAGACAGATCAAATCGTCACTCTAGCTGCGTGTTGCTGCACTTTGCCCACCAGAGACCAATGATATCGGGGAAGGGAGCTACAACCACGGCTACAGTCAATGTGGAATACCCTGAGACTCATTACCCAGCTACACACCCTGAGGGTGAACACAACAAACACAAAAAACTGTATCGTAGTACCTCTGCGTGTTTGTTTTCCTCAACCAAACCATCAGAGAAAAACCATAAGGTCTGTTCAGCAGAGAAAGGCCAAGAAAGGCCTGAGGAAAATCACTGTCATCGTGCCATACAAAGGAGCTTTTCCTTGGAGGTGCCCTACGCTAATACTGGAATTTCCTGTCATGTCTCGAACCCAAAACTCAGCAGCCCTTGCTCTCCCCATGTGCATATTCATTTGTCCCCTGGCTGCCCAGCTAAGTTGCCTGGTTCTGTCACTGACGTTAACACAAGCCACAAAGGGAATAACGCACCAAAGAGCCCAGGTCAGAATACCAAGGTGAGTCCTGAGTTGAGTTAATTAGAATAGCCTGACGCTCTCTGACTATTAGAAATGAACTAAAATGCCTGAAACTTTACAGTGTTTTGAGAGGCTAACAGCTCTCTAATGAGCATTTTTTTTCAAGATATCTGACAGACAATGGCACTGTGAAAAGATGCTGTGGATTTGCCTATAATGTTGTTGAACTGGTTCAAGTAGATTCCTCACTGCTTTGGGTTGACTGCTCAGTAGACAACACTTTAACCTCTGCTGTCATGTACAGAATAAAGTGAAAGGTGGATTAAATACATTTATATTGATATTATGCTAAATTTAGCATTTTTGGCTTATTGTAGCCAAAAAAAAGTTAGTCACATTAAAGAGAATGTGCAGTGCTATGTATTTTTCAGCAAGTGTGTGCTGTGGTAATACAGGTCTGCTTTACTGCTATTACCATTCAAATCTTTAAAACTCAGTTTACTCAGGGTCAGCCATTAGGCTCCCCACAAGACAGAGCGACGTTCAGTAACTGAGAAGATCTCTACAGCTAAGTCATGCAATTAACAAGCCCAATGTGGACAAACATTCAGAGGTATTCAGTTACATTACAGTAAATCCATCCACACAGAAGTTTCCAAGAAATGCGCAAATACGAAAAAAAGGTTGCCTTTCATCTCGCGGGTCTTTTCGATGTTGTCTGAATTCAACTTCAGAATAGTTCTCCATTTTTATTATTCTGTTAACACCATGAGTAATCGACTTAAGTATTTACCCTGGCTAATTTTAGTGGTGGGAAAAGCAGTGCCCCTTGCTGATATAAATAAAGTGCCTCTGAAATATTCCCCCTGACTCCAGATAGTCTGGTGGGCTGTAGCTCTGCCCAGTCCCGTGGATTCAAATTTAACAGCATGATACTAGAGCAGCGCACAGTCATGCCAGCCATCTGTGGACATGGTGTGTGTGTCTGCGGTGGGGGTAATGTAATGTAGGCAGAATGAGAGCGTGAGCCTTTCCCAGTAAACGGGTGGTGTGTTACCTTCCCTGTGGGTCCCCCTGCCAGGCAGTGTTTGTGAAATATCAGGTGTCAGTCTCCCCCTGCATTTAGCAGGTTGTCAAGTAAGACGGTCTCTTCCAGTAATTAGCCTGTTCATTTGCCTTTAAACTTCTAAATTCGTTTTTATAGATCGGGAACATATTTTCATACTTAGAAATGTCTCTTAAACACCACAGGTGACTAATGAAAGAAAGTAAAAATCAAGTATATTCTTTTTGCACTTGGTGCATATTTAATCCACGGTCGCTGATGTCCTTCTTAGAAGTCAGTTACTACACACCTTTGTTGACATTTTGACCGTGTCCACTCAACAACAGTGTGAGTTACAATCTGTACGGCACTTATCCAAAAATATATTTCATAATTCATATAACACATGGGAATGACATGAAACATGTGAAGGTCTTAAATGTGTCATTAGAAATTGCCTTAAAAAAAGACAGATTTTATTAATTAAAAGGGCTAAATGAGCTTTGCATTCATAACTGACTTTGTTTTTATAGCATCATTGAAAACACTCATCTCATGGGTACAATCAGTCCAAGAGCAGTAATTAATATATGAACTTGAAAAAAATAATCAACTGTAACTTTTTGCTGCAGGATGATTTTGTGAAATTAACATCTGCCTGTCTGTGAACTTCTGTTACATACTTTGCTCTAACTTCACCCAGCATTTCTTACAACAAAACAGAAGACCTGCTGATCAGTCATATAGTTGAATATGTCGGTTGTGATTCAGTTCAGTTGACTGTGGTGGTTAAAAAAGCTCTGTTGTTCTTATCTGCAGCTCCCTCATAACCTTATGTACCTCATCAGACAAGTTAATGAACAACTAGGTGTTAGAATATCATGAAAGGAAAGCAGGCGTTAGATTTTTTTTATGCTCTGTTTTTAACTATTCCAAGTTATAGCTTTATTTTGCTTAAAATCCTTCAACAAGTAAGGAGGATTTTACGTAGTTAAATGAGTAGGAATGATGCAGAGTAAATGTATAAACCTAAGGAATACCATCATTTTTTATAGGACCAAAAGTTTTATAAATATCTCACTGAACATGTATGCTGTCCATACGTGATCATGTAACTAATGTTAAGCCACAGTTTTTGTGGGGGTGACTGAATGCTGCAGTCCTTGCTTTAAGTTAGAACTCCTGAAGATTCAAAATGATAACATGAGCTGTTGAGAGATCGCTTCCTTATTATACAAACAGTCCAGCAAAGTGTCCTTTCTCCCCACATACCTAACACCAAGCCTAATTTCTAGACTTTAAAAGGTTTAAAGACTGGATTATAGCCAAAAGGCAGGAAAATTTGACTTTTTTTCTTTCTTTGAGAGTTAAAATAAATGAGGTTTGTTTGTACATTTCATTTGTACAGTGTTATAACAAAGGAATAGCACAGGGCATTAGAAATATTGTGTCAGTTTCTTGCACCACATCAAATTCTTTGACATCTTTGAAGCAAAAGCGTCTCAAACCATTTCACAGGTTTGATTTATGTTCGGCACGTGATCGCTCTAATTTAGGTTGACTAATCACAGTTAGTTTGCAAGCTCCAATCACTTTATCCAAGGAGCTTTTCAGAAGTTTATTTTTTACAAACTGCTGTCCACCTGTCATAGTTTGTCATTGCAGATCTGAGATAGATATCACTGAGCTTCCTCCGCTGATGCCCAAACGTGTCTGTAGCTGTTTGCCACAACCTCATGCAGTATGGGTCAGCACCTGCTAAACTGAGTTGCATTTAGTGTCACATGAACCTTCAGGGATGCTGTGAATGGACATTTGTCTGTCATTATTTATTTATTTTTTATCTGGGGCAATCGTTTCATGTGTAAAAGCACACAGTTCCCCTTTGTTAAGCTCAGCGTCACGTCATCCAGGAAGTTTCCAAGGAAAAGGATGGTTTCATTGCATTATTTGCTGATTACAGATAAAAAAAATGACCCACTCAGCTTTGTGGAATACAGTTTTATGTGACACAGGGAGCAGTATTCCCTCTACGACTGTGTAGTTCAGGTTTTGAAAATCTGAGCAGACTGGTATGAAGGTCAGTTATGTTGATTAACATTGTTTCTCATACATATTGCTGAGAGCTTGAGATTTCGAGGTCAAGATATGCTGAATTAAATGTAAGCCAAATTATTGTGCAACCTTACTTGAAGCAAGTCTGTTGGTGAATGTGACACAGAGCAGGTATTGTTAGGCTTTCAGATGTTGTGTGTATATATTACAATTCATCATTGTCAACTTTTAAAAATGCCAGCAAGCAAAAGATCTAAAGATAAGAACAGATTCTATAAACATTAACAACTGAGACTTGTGCTCCGAGATACTGTATGTTCTCAATTTATTGAGATAAATAAGATCATTGCCATAAATTGAAATTGAGATTACATATTGTGGGACAGAATGCTGAAGTTTAGCAAATCCAACCTCTCAGTCTCTAGACATGAAGCTTTTTTATTTTTTTTTATTTTACAAACTCTTCATGTCCCTCTCTTTTCACATTAAGTCCTGTCAGCATAAATACATTGTTCAATGTTCAACTACTGCGTTTTTGTAGAGGCCATATGTAAATAGTACGAACAGATATACAGATTTGACCTTGCTTAATATCCTTTAACTGTGGATTGTGGAGCACTTTTTTATTATATATAAAGCTTTCCAAAAGAACAACAACAACTAACATGCTTGTGAGACCTCAGAGACATAAAGAGCATCAGGATTCCAAAGGGTCCCTATACCATAGAAGAGAAGATATATAAATTGTTCAGTGAGGTCAGTGCTGATGTACATGTCGACTTTCTTTTAACCCGGATTTGTCTGCTTGTCTTGGCTGCTCTGTTAGAAGTGCAAGGGCAGGACGAAGGAGGCCTCCATCTATATTTGCACACGTAAACACTCTGTGCCGCTGAGAGACAGTTTGACCCGGCCTGGGTGTTAATTTAGTCTCAAAGCTGGCCCCCGCTGTGCTGTGTGTTTGTCTTCAGCTTTCTGCTTTCGAGACTGGTGCGGCTGCAGTGAAGGCATGCAGTGAATGTGTCAAAGCAAAAACATTTTATCTGACAAATGCTCCATTATTTTGATCCTGGTCCCTCGCAGTAACACACAGCAGCCAATCACTGAGGTCTTATAGCCACATTTCTATCTGCATTACACACAAAATGTACTCAAAAATTCATCAAAGTCAAATGACTGTCATTGTTTAAAATAGGAAAATAGTGCAGTGTTTGTTCCCAGGCTTGTGATGGGCAGGAGTGGACCACCTAAATATGTGTCTTGCCCAACCAATAAATTTAAGTAAAAATGTTTTAAAAATACCAGTTCTGTTTCTAAATACTGATTGAATAGGGAAGCTACAGTCCATCTCCCAATACTTGTGAAAAATCATCCTCTCAAGCAAATAACCTCCTCTCGAATTTGTTTATCTTTGTATTTGGAGCAAATTAGTGCCCCAAAAATGTTAATTTGTGTCAAATTTTTGTGTATTATACTCATTTACATCAGGGATTTTATACAAAAACAGTAGTCTTGGTAAAAGAAGGAGATGCTAGCATCTGGCGTCTAATTCACATCTTTCAGGTTTGTTTTCCGTTTCTATTACCTCTGGGGTGTCTGCCATCCAAGTACCTCTTACTTCTTTGAGCCTGAGGTGTTACAGCAGGTTTGAACTTTCTGTTTATTCCAATGATGGTTTGTTAGAGGGAGCGACTTGGTACGATAGAGACGTGACAGGAAATGCACCACCTTAGAGTGAGTAACACAGACACAATGTACTCTTCTGTAGGGATGTTACAGTCCCTCTCTCTTCTCTGAAGACAGCTGAGTAACAGAACATGTCGAGGCCGTTCCTTTATACATGTGTGCGTAGGAGGAGATAAAATTGGCAATTCTGACGTCTGTATGATTCTCTTTCTCCCTCTCTTAGACACGTGATGACTTTCTCGGACAGGTGGATGTCCCCTTAAATCAGATACCGGTGAGTCCTTGTTTGCAGCAAATCTGTGCACCTCGTCTTGTCTTGACTTGTTTAAGTTCATGTAAGCTGAATGTTTTTAACAGTAGCTTTTACCGTACAACCTGTCGACCTCAATCTCACCCATGCCACCATGTAAATGGAAACACACGCACCCTTATTCTAGTGTCTGTTCCACATCGTTGTCTACAGTTTTGGAAACACTGTCATGTTTATGCTACCCTCCCACTTTTGTTTGATTATAAATACAACACCCACAAATTATCCCTCATTGCACACTGTCACCATCGTTTTATGTAATGCTATCTTAAAGTATACTGTGTGTGTTATGATAACGTGTCGAGCCACAGGTTTATTTCACGAAACTGCAGGTGTGAAGAATTAAAGACTTTCTTTTTTATGTCTTTTTTTCAGACAGAAAATCCTAATTCAGAAAGGCCATACACATTCAGGGATTTTCTGCTTCACCCACGAAGGTTGGCATGATTTCATGGTTCTTTCAACTGAAGTATTTCCCTTTTTCCATTCCATTGTTTCATGTGTTGTTGCATTTATTTACAGGAGAAATTAAATGGGCACATTTCATGTTTTTTACATTAGAACAGTCCTGAGAATAATAATTCTTCTGTCTCCAAAGCAGTCATTTGGTTTCTTCTTCTCACACAGCCACAAGTCCAGAGTCAAAGGTCACCTGCGTCTCAAAATGACTTTCCTGCCAAAAAATTCTGGTTCAGAGGAGGAAACGACAGATCAGAGTGAGGACACAGATGTAAGTTAATGCTGAATTTCACACATCCTCTTGTGTTTAAATTGGCAGTGATCCTTCTTCTGTTTGAAATAGATAGGCCTCAACCTGAGTTCAGTCAGGGCTGCTTGAAGGCCTCACATTAGCTTTATAGAGCATCAATATAGAGATTTCCTAAATTTTAGTTTCCAGCATAGGCATTCTGCAAAACAGTACATTTTTACTTTATTTTTTGCATTTTCTTTCTCTATGGAATTCATTAGAGCAGATAGAATGATAAATATAATATCAGTTCCCGAGTTTCCATAAAAAATCAAACAAATATATTCTTCGAATTAAGTGTTAAGAGAATTTGAATAATTTTATGTCTGTCAATCTTGGGTTATTTTGATTTCAAAGGTCACATTGAAAGTCAAGTATGATCTTGGCATTTGTTTTTACCCTGGACAACAGTTTCAACAATCGAAGGTCACAGCAGTAACATAAATTCCATTATAGTTCAGGAGTCCAGCGTTATAGTCTTTTTTTTGTCCCACTGTTTGTCCATGGCTTTTATAATATGTGCAAATGATTTCTTCAGAAACATTTTAACTCAGAACTCTTGTCCTGTCCAGTGAATTTTTTTTTTGTCTTCATTGTGTGCACTTGATCAGCTAACATTGGATATCATCACCATCCAGCTTGTCTCACCTTTTAAAACATTGTCTTTATGTTGCGCAGCCTGGAGGCTGGGAGCTCCTGGAGAATCAGGACATGTCAGGTCCCAGAGAAAGCCAGCTGCTGCCTCCTCTGCCCCCTGGCTGGGAGGAGCGGCAGGACAACCTGGGAAGAATTTACTTTGTCAATCATGAAACCAGAACCACACAGTGGCTACGACCCTCAGTACAGTAAGACAGCTCCCATCTCCTGAGCACATCATTTCTCCGTTTGTGTATTTCTGATGTGTGAGAGTACGTGTGCTCATGTCTCCCCTAATTAGGGATGCTAATTTGGAAACTCGAAGGATACAGAACAATGATACAGATGTGGAGCATGCTTTCATTACACGCAGGCAAATCTCAGACCATGATGAGAGCAACACACAGGAGTCTCCAGAGGTAACTCATGTTCTGTGCTACTGTTTTCCATTGAGGCCTACCTGTACCTTTCTGTTTTATTTAGGAGAAACAAAGCTGCTTTTAAAAGTAATGAAAGTTTGTTTCCTTTCAGAAAAAAATACATCAGGATGTCTGCTAAAATGTTTGAAGATGACAGCAAATATTATTCATCAACTCATCGTTTGCTTTACCGTCGTAGTTCACTCTCACTGCTCTCATGTAGTTGTTTCCAGCTGTGGCTTTTCGTTGAATAACCTCTAAATCCCACTCTGCAGTATCTGCTCAGCACCAAACACCGGACACGCACAGTTAGTGGCAAGCTGGTGAACATAGTGGAAACAATGAGTGGGTAAAAAGCCAGATGTTTGCCTCGGGAGTTAGTAGATACCAAAAACAGGAGGGGTGAATATTGGGCTTTATAAGGTGGTTGGTTTAAAACACGCCTCCAAATGAAAACTGATCTTGCTTTGTGTAAATAGTCACCTCCTCGTTAATAAGGTTGCCATATCCGCTTCATATGTGTTAATATGTCACTGATGTGCTAGCAGCCAGTTTGCCCTGTGCAAAATGGGGATAAAATTCTAATTAATGCATGTTGAAGAATGTAACTGAGCCTGTTCACAACACTGTTTTTAAAAATAAGATTGGAAAAATCTATGCAGATGTGCAGATGCTCTGTTGAAGCCAGGTGGTGCAGTGGTGGTCGTCCTTTACAAAATTACCCTTTTATTAGCAAGCTGACGTAAAGGTTTAGTATAAAAGAAAACTCACAGTGGCATGCACTGTATACATAAACATATATGTCCAAAACTTCCCAGAGCTGTTGTTGTCGTTTGAATCTAAATTTAGAGCGTTTTCTCTCTATTCTTGTAGAGCTGGGAGATCATAACGGAGGATGAATCCACTTTGTACCACAGCAACAACCAGATCACATCACCTCCACCTCAGGCGCCTGCAGATTTCCACCCGTTCATTGACGAGCTGAGAAATGTGCACATTACTGGGGCCACAGCTGGCGAGCAGCGCACCTCCCAGACGGTGAGTCATTTTCTGCACAGCATGAGGTTCCGGTTTCTGTAAGTCAGAGGAAGAGGCTCATAATCAGATTAATGTGAAGCATGAGCTTCCGTTGAGGAGGCAGAGAAGGTGGAAAATATGCACACATTAACAGCCAAGTGATCCTTGCTGTCGTCCTCTCCTGCAGAATCATGCTAGTAATTCAATCCATTCCAGTCGCAGAGGAAGTGCCCAGGCTTCAGGCGGAGAGGAACATCCTGTTAATCCTGTGGTAGGTATTTCACTCTCTGTTGAAATCAATCCTTCCTAAGTTCTAGCAAACCTGTGTTACATCAGAAGATTGCTGCTTCAGTGTGCAGACATCAGTGATCGTGCATGCACAGGTGTTTTCTTAAACTGTTGTGGCAGTTAGGGAATAGTTTGAGTCAGGTTGTATGTATGGATATCACTCTACTTGACTATCGAGCTTGAAGTTGTCAGTATCAGTCACTAACATTTTTATCTCCTTCAATAGCTGCTTCCAACCACAGCTGGGTTGCCTCCAGGCTGGGAGGAGAAACGGGACAGTAAAGGAAGACGCTACTACATCAACCACAACAGCCGAACCACAACGTGGACACGACCACTCATTCAGGTACACAGTGGGCTTATATATCGATTCTGATGCATGCTGACACTTCCAGTGGCAGCTCTGTCACTCTTATTCCTTCAGTTTAAACCCCTATAACAGCACTGCACTTTTAATTTTCGCTATTAGTGTATCTCTTACAGATCTAAAACCTTATTGAAGTATTATTTGTTGGACAGAGAACCTCAGATGCTACAGCACAGAGCAGTGCAAGTGTACGCCGAAGCCCAACACCGCCCCAACCGCCTGCACCAACCGCACCACCCACACCGCCTGAGGAGTCTCCTCAGAGCACTCCAAGCCCCGAGGCGCCGTATGAATCTGGCTTATTGCCGTCCGGTTGGGAGGTTCGCAGTGCTCCCAATGGAAGACCCTTTTTCATCGACCACATCACGAAGACGACTACCTGGGTGAGCAAAGTAGTAGACAAGGCCTTCGGCTGTACCTTTATGTTCAAGTGGTTTACACCCTTCTGGGGGTGCAGTTTCCTCCACAGCCACTGAAAACTGATTCAAAGGAAGTCAGCAGAAATTCTCAAGGTTTTCTCTGAAACTATGAAACTGAATATTTAGAAAAGAAGAAAGGGTTTTAGTCATCAGTATTTCACCACCATCTCTTGAGCATTTCCTCTTTGACTGAAACACACCCTGTTTGCCTTCCTCTGACAGGAAGATCCCAGGCTAAAGATCCCTGTGCACATGAGGAGGAGACCCTCACTCGACCCTTCTGATCTCGGCCCTCTGCCGGTAAATTCATCCATTACAGAAAATCAGTAGTAATCAATAGGAAGGCATAGTAAGTTATTGTAAATTCTAATTGATATTTTCTTTATCTTAGCCTGGTTGGGAAGAAAGGGTCCACTCTGATGGGAGGATATTCTACATTGATCATAGTGCGTATGACATTTATTTTATTTAAACTAAAAACACAGGTTGGACTCATGCAGTAATTAATATGTTTGATTGTAAACGAATGGCCTCTTATGTATTTTATTTTTTAGACACCAAGACCACACAATGGGATGATCCCAGATTACAGAACTCAGCTATAACTGGACCAGTGAGTATCGACTGTATTTAACAGTTCATTCTTCAGTAACGTGATATTAACGGACGATAAAAACAGCTCTTTTTATAGCTTAAAGGTTTCTTGTAAATATTTGTCATCAACCACAGTGTATTTTGTAAGGTTAAGGTTGATTTCTTGTGACTAAACACTGTCCTCTGTTGATTACAGGCAGTGCCTTACTCTAGAGACTACAAACAGAAGTATGACTACTTCAGAAAGAAGCTGAAGAAACCGGTGAGTGTTTTCAAGAGCAACTGTGACTTAGGTTGTCACCTCAGACTGTGCAAAACACAACTCAACACCGCATCTTTCTAATGTAGGCCGACATCCCGAATCGTTTTGAGATGAAGATGAGACGAAATGCAGTGCTGGAGGACTCATACCGACGCATCCTCTCAGTGAAGAAAGCGGACCTGCTGAAAGCCCGACTGTGGGTGGAGTTTGAAGGAGAAAAAGGACTGGACTACGGTGGCCTGGCCAGGGAGTGGTTTTTCCTCATGTCCAAGGAGATGTTCAACCCGTACTATGGACTGTTTGAGTATTCTGCCACGTGAGTTCAAACACTATCGGCTACTTTACTGAACAACCACAAAAGTGTAGAAGAAATTGTGCCAATGGTTTTATTTAGTGTTGCCTTTATGGGTTTAAAAAGCATTCTATCTTTAAAATTTACAAAAATTACACCATTTGGCATAGCCAGAAACTGCATAAACAAGAACTGCCAGGTTTTCACTTTTCTTGACCTATTCATCTCTGAAATGCCAGTCCATCAGAAAAATGTGACCAAACCTAAGCTTAAAATGGTAGTAGTTCATCGAAATCACTTAACTCTATGAGTCTCATTTAAAAATTTAACAAAAAATAAACAACTTGCTTGATCCAAATCCTGTATTCTTCGGTAAAACCATTAGTGACTCAGCAGCAACCTCTTGACAAAGGTTCAGGGACTTTTTAGCTACACTGCAGACTGCGTTTACACAGAAGAGACAAATACAGAAACAAATTAAAAACGTACCTAGTAAAATATCCATAGTATGTTGTGTCACCAGTTTTGTCAGTATGTTTAACACCTCAGGGGACTTGGAAAATTGCTGTACATGTTCAGTCTAGTTATTTTATTTAATTTTTTAGTAAAATTCTGATTTATTATATTATATTTTTGTTGCACTACATTCATTCAGATATTATTTGAGTTCCCTCTACTTCTATCCATGGCAGTGCTGTTACCATTGAGTGCACTGTGGACTCATTCTTTTGCTTTGTGAAAAATAAATCCATAGTGAGCAGAAATGTGACAGGAGAACAACAACTGCCAAAAAGCAGATTAAGGAAAAGGAGCATTATATAAAGGACACTGCACAGACATTCTGCATCCAGGCTTCTTGAATTGCTGCTCACTTTGTGCAGCCGGACTCCATGCGATATGTGTCGTTGGAGGGATTGTTTTTGTTTACACAGTAGCAGACTATATTTAAAGACCCACTTGGCACATTCTGTCTTTGACTGTCAAAACATGGTCTGGAGAATGCATGCAATTGCGAAATGAGAAATGAGTTGGCCTGCATCCCTTGAGATGAGCATCAGTGAAAATACAGACTCACATAGTTGTTTTTCTTATAACAACGGCAATTTAAAAGCACTTAAAATAACTGCCATTTAAGAGAAGTCTGTTCTGTGGAATGGCACTTAATGTTGTTCATGATTTGATTTGTTTTTAGGGACAACTACACCCTGCAGATTAACCCTAACTCAGGTTTATGCAATGAGGACCACCTGTCCTACTTCAAGTTCATCGGCCGAGTGGCAGGAATGGCCGTGTATCACGGCAAACTCCTTGATGGTGAGTGCCACCTGATCTCATGCAGCTCATTAAAAATTCTGATATTTTAATGACATCAAGCGAAGTGGCAACAGGGCTTTGTCGATTTTGACATCTTTTTGTTCTTCAAAGCTTTCTTCATTCGGCCGTTCTACAAGATGATGCTGCAGAAGCCGATCACGCTCCAGGACATGGAGTCTGTTGTGAGTATCAAAGAGCACTCATTGAAATACTTTCAAATTCAAAATTTCAACACTAGAGTGTTATTGGAGGACACAAGACTATTTTACTTTCGAGACATCTTTCAAAATTTTTAATTTTAAAAGATGTAAAGATGTAAAAATTGAAGTCAGTGAAGTTACCATATGTGGTTCCTTGCCCGTTAGTGGTTAAAAAAAAAATAAAATTTCCAAGAAATATATATATCATCACTTAGCACAACTACTCAGTGGTAAATTGTGTGAGTTTTGTCAACTAACCATGGTTAGTTTTGACGTTTCGACCGCAAACATGGAAGAGGACCAAGCCGCAAGCCCGTCTTTTTCCAATTTCGGAGAAAAGACAAAGTTTCATGTTCCAAGCATCTGCTGATTGGTCAGATGTCATGATGTAGTTTGCTGTAACGTAGTGATCTTCGCTGATTGGCCTGGTGAAAACCACATGCTTCTCCACCTCACTGAGAGGCGGGAGCAACGTCATATTTAATGTGTGCGGAAGTTACCAGATACGATCACTTGCCTGATGAAGGGCTACAGGGACACATCTTTAAATTACAGATGATCTGGATTAATTTCGTGAAAAATACCACTTTTCTTTTTAGGACAGTGAATATTTCAACTCCTTGATGTGGATTTTGGAGAATGATCCAACAGACTTGGATCTGAGGTTCACCATCGATGAGGAGCTGTTTGGACAGGTTTGCTCTTGTCTTTGTGCCTAATGTTCAAGTTTGTGACAAGTTGCCTTCTGTGTAATAAACACAACATGTCCCGTTCCTCCTGTTCAGACTCACCAGCATGAGCTGAAGCCAGGAGGCACTGAGATTGTCGTCACAAACGAAAACAAGAAGGAGTACATCCAGTAAAGAACCAAGCTTCTCACTTCAAAAATTCCTCTTTTAAATCATCTTTGAAATGCTAAATTGTGGTTTGATACTAATCTGCTGTTGTGTGTTTGACAGCCATGTGATGCAGTGGAGGTTTGTAAACAGAATACAGAAGCAGATGACCGCTTTCAAGGAGGTAACAGTTTATTTGATACGTTTTTGTAACCGTAATCACAGTACAGCTATCAAACATGAAATAAGGCATAAACCTCTGGTGCATTTTTGTGTTTTAGGGATTCTTTGAGTTGATACCCCAAGATCTGATCAAGATCTTTGACGAGAATGAGCTTGAGGTGAGTTTTCAGCCAATCTGATGTGCAGATTCAGATTCCAGACGGACGACTGATGGCCTGTCTGCTTGCTTGCTTTTCGTGCACAGCTGCTCATGTGTGGTCTCGGAGATGTGGATGTGAATGACTGGAAGGCGAACACCAAGTACAAGAACAGCTACTGCTCCAACCACGTAGTTATCCAGTGGTTTTGGAAGGTAAGGCAACTTTCCATACCTGGAACCAATAAACTCCAGCTCTGGCATGGAGCTGTGTGTGATTTTTCTCCTGTAAGAAGAGCTCCATATGAGTTATGTAGCTGTATGTTTTGTGTTTGTGTTCTTATAGACAGTGCTGCTGATGGATGCAGAGAAGCGAATCCGGCTCTTACAGTTTGTGACAGGAACATCCAGAGTCCCGATGAATGGCTTTGCTGAACTCTATGGTGAGATAGCATATTTATTTTTATTACTACTTGCTGCTTTGCTGTTGTGTAATATCAAGTCTATGTTTTAGTTTTGATTTTCCACTAAACAGATACATATTCTGATCTTCATCTGGTCTTTTGTGACCAAATAAGCGACGGTCTTTGCCTCACATTCAACCCTCTATGCTGCATACACTTGTTATCAGCTCGCAGGTGGTTTGAGCGTTTTTACAGATTAATTCCAGTTGAAATCATGTTGCTTGTTGTCGTCTGATGTTTAATGGTTTTATTTTCCAGGGTCTAACGGGCCACAGCTGTTCACCATCGAGCAGTGGGGAACACGGGATAAACTTCCCCGGGCCCACACATGGTGAGCTTTTCACTCCTGATTCTTTGTCCTTTTATTTTATATTGAACACAGTTATGTTTAAGAAAGCACTCTACACCATGTTAGGTATAATTGAAAGTGAGTGTAAACATTTAGATGCACATTGTTTATGGTGCTCCTGTCTGTGGTTGCTGCTGATTTGTTGCTGATGCTTGACAGTGAGGTTTGAAGTGAGAGATTTCAGTTCAATCCAGCTTTTGAGGAACATTCACAAATATTATCAAGTTAATGCAATGTGGCTAGAATGTTCAGAGCCCTCAATGTATGCACAAGATCAATATATTGCTCCTAAATATATGTTTGGGGCCTTCAGGAGATGATATGGCAGCTTGTGTTTGCACTTTTTGTGTGGCTGAAAAAGAAGCAGTACAAAACAATATGTGTTAATGGAAGCCCTCTAGTGGCAGGATACCATCATACTTTCCTGTTCCAACTTCAACAACACATCTCAGTATATTAAGAAAATCTGATTTGATTCTTGCAAATACATATGTATTGCAGATCCTGCTTGGATATAATTTTAACCTTGTTTCTCTTTACGTTTTCCTCCCAAAGCTTCAACCGGCTGGACCTTCCTCCTTACGAGTCCTTTGAAGAACTGAGGGAGAAACTTCACATCGCTATTGAGAACGCACAAGGCTTCGACGGGGTGGATTAGAAGTTGATGATGCGGTGGTGTTGATGAGGATAAACAAGCTGTGCGTCAGACTCGGGTCTTAACCTGCCAGCTGTGTGACAGATGAAGGACAGCTACAGCACCTTCGCTTTGGTCCTCTTCTGGGGCACACATGGAGAACAGACATTAAACCTGGAGTGACGGAGGTATTTTTGTATCACCCCACGTGTTCTGAAGTTTACAAAACAGGTTCTCTTATTATTTGCTTTTTGTATTTTAAGGTTTATTCACTCTTATATGTTCTGCTAAAATGCTTAAATATTTAATGAACTTGATTCTGTGAAAAAAATGATACTATACAAAATGAATGTGAATGCAAGCTGTACAGTATATGAGAAAAACATTTAATCAGTTTTATCTGGTTTGAATCAGAATCACTTTATGCTCAGCTTTTCACATCGCAAGACATTATGTTGCTATTATTGGAAACTGATCATGTCAAGGGGTTAGAATTATCAAACATGTTGAGGCTAACATAAGGATGAAAAACTTGATCATATCTCCATTGCTATTTACATCCTCTTCTCTACATACTACTGTTCAACTGTGCCTTTAAACATGACCTTCACTCAACCAGAGGAAAATGTTGTCCAGAGGTTTTAAAAATTACAGCAGGAAACTGTTTTTTGTTATTTAAATTTTCTGTACATTACCATTTCATTCCGGTATATTACAATCACTGATGCAGTAAATCCCAACTATATGGACCTCAAAAGCATTTGCAGCATAAAATGTGCAGGTTACATACAAATTTGAGCAACTACAGTTAAACTGATTGTATCCATGTGTCAGTTAATCATTTTTGGTAGTGATGTACCAACACCAGGACCAGTAAAAGGCTAACCTAATTATACTGTAGTTTGTATCTGTGTAGTCCACAGATCCAAAGATGTGATTGCCTGCAGTGTTAGTTTGTGTTGAAATACTATGCATAATTGTACATATTGACACCAGAAAATAAAAATTACATGTTGCATTTAAAGTGTACATGTAAATATAACTTTGCCTTCTAAAAACTGATAAAGCATTTATTATTAAAACTGTTAAAGTTACACAAATATCTCAAAATGGCAAAAAAGAAAAAAGCTATCAGCGCACCTCTGCATTTATTCATGATCAGTAACTCCTCATACTCAAGTTAAACACTGACTGTTTATGTTCCAGAAGAATAAATAAATGTATATTTACATTATATCTCGTGAGGATTAGCTTTCCATAAACCTAATCAGACAGACTGCCACGGTTTGCTAACGGTTTGTTAAATACTATGTTTTGTTGCCTTTTTTGTCAGTGAATGACATCATTTTATTTTCTTCTACTCATCAAGGGTGTCTGATTGCAACACAGTGCTCTATTTTTAAGAGTACAACTTTAAAAATTGTTTTGTTGGTTGTCAAAATGTGTACAGATTTTTCAAAATGAGTAATGACTCATAATACCTTTGTAAGAAAGTAACTGTACTTAAGCAGTAGTTGTGTCCTTTTCTGAATGGTGAAACATGTGTTTACACTACCTGCCATGTTTACAGGTAAAGGAAGATATTGTGGGCTGGTTCTTGTCTCTGACAACACAATTTTATACTTATGCTTTTATAAAGTGAAGCACTTTGTTAATATTGATGAGTCTTACTTCTGAGCTGCCTGAATCTTTGCCAATCTGTCAACTGCAGACTCCTTAAATCACTCTTTGACAACATGATCCTATGCTTCAAGTGCACGTGTTTAAATGTTTACATGTGAACGTTGCTGAAAATAAGCACATTCTCTTCTTTCACTTCGATTTAAAATGAAATACCAAGGCCTTCATTTGTAATGTGTTGTAAAATTCGATTATGTTTATTGATGTTCCGATCTCTGAATGGAAGTACTGTTATATATGTATTATTGTCTACTGAAGAGTAATGAATTGATCGACTTTTCATTTCTGATAGAAAACTTTGTTATTATAACACCTATAAGTGCATTACAACAGCATAAATGCAACATATATGCAACAGTTTAAAGGGCAAAATGAACTGTAGCTGTTAAATCCCAATTTGATGACCTATAGCACACCAAACTGAATATATTTGAAGAATAAAAAAAATTTTAAAACAGCCATCCCCTGTCTTCATGTCTTGATGTTTTTTTTTTCTTTTTCAGCTGTTCCAGTGGTTGGGTTTTTTTTTTAATATAAATTGAACAGTAAGTGCTTAATAAGTCCTTATATCTCAGCACAGCAGCACTACAGAGTTATAACCCTCTGATTTGTATATGTAGGGTTCATGCATGTTAAACGAGCTGTTACTTTCACACATTAAACATGATTTGCAGAGTGTTTGGCACAAGCAGGCCTGCTGTCAGTGAGGCCAAAGGTTACAGATGACCACAGCTCAGGATGGGAGGGTGTTGGTGCTGAAGTGACACGACCAATTTGGAAAATTTTATCCTCCTGCCCATAATCACTAATGGCTGGTCTAGACACAACCATGAGAAATTGGAGTGCAGATAATTGTCAAGTACTGTATTTAGATACAATTTTGAGGTATTTGTATGTCATGCCACTTTATACTTCCACTTAATTTCTTCACTACAGTGGTTTCTACTCCACTACATTCATCTGACAACTTAATTTTAATTTTAACCCTATAAAACCCACTGTTCCAAAAATACAAAAATTTTTTAACCTATTGAAACCCTAGGAATTTTTTTTTTCATCAGCCGGGATATCAGCATTTTTGACGCCCTAAACATACACGAAAACGCATGAAAGTCGCCACACACATCAGGACTGGCGAAAAATTTGATATTTCAAGTGAATGGCACGCGTGCGTGCCAAAATGGCTCAACAGCGCCCCCTAGAAAATTAAGAAAATTCAGCCCCCGGACAGCGTTTGACCTACACTTCTGAAATTCGGTACACATATGTAACTCATCAAGATGCACAAAAAAGCCTCCTGCATCATTACCCATAATCCAACAGGAAGTCGGCCATTTTAAATTGTAAGTCATATTTTGGACAATTTTGTGTCATTTTTGGACATTTTCAAAAGCTATAAACTCAAACAGCGTAACGCCGAGAGAGCTGAAATTTGGCCAGAATGTACTCCAGTCATGGGTGATCAAAAGTTATCAAAACGCTCCTCAGAAGACTGAGGGCGTGGAAATGGTGAGCCACGGAATGCGGCCATTCTGAAATATGATTCATATTTTGGTGCAAACTTGCCTGGCCCAAAAGAGTCAAACTTGGCCTTCAGTTCATCTTGGGTCTTACAGGGTTAAGATGAAGATTTTACTAAATGTATAATATGACAAGCTTTCAAAATACAACACATTGTAAAATATGAAATCGGTATAAACAGCAGTGTGTGGTCAGAGTGTATGAGTTGTTAATAGCTTCTCACACCGTTTGCTTTCAATAAATGTTCCAAAAATCTAAAATTCAAAGGTGAGAAAAACTTTTAGGTTCTTGAATTTAAATGACAAATGTACCGTTTCATTCTTTTAGTAGCTCACTGTGATCTGGGCATACTGTTGTGTGTTTGTAGCACTGAATCCCTCCAGCTGGGGGAGATGAAACACTCTGCATCTGCCTAAAGAGTGTCATCTAACTTTAAAACTGACATCTGACCAGCAAATTTGGTTCATTTCAAGCACGTGATGGCAGAGAAACATGAATTTGTCCATTTGAATTCTTCTCTGTTGTCTGTGTTTCTCGAAGGGTTCATTTTAAGCCTAATTTCACTGTAGCTCACAGCTCGCTGACCAACAACATCTTGCATGTTCAGTGTTAACAAGAGCAGCGTGTGAAGAGGACTCCTCCACATCTCTGTAGTTGAAGCCTTTTGTTTGATTCAGCTGAAGAGCCACAGTCCTAATTTCTCCCCAACCCCCCATTAGTGCACTAAAACCCCCTTCGCTCCACGGAGGTCAGTGAAGAGGTCACACGGGATTCAGGCCGGCCTTTTGGACACTGCTGGGGTCAGCGGGGATGGGCAACGTGTGGTAGCAGGAAGACACGCCCTTCAGCCAATGGCAGCAGGTCCTGGGAAAGCTGGCTCCCCTTTACCCACAAACCTACACACATTCATAACCTGATAATGACTTTTGGTCCATTGATCCGGCTTCAGAGCTTGACCCGAGTTCAGATGAGGGCCGAACATCACTCCACCCACAAACTCTGCCATATTGGCAGGTGCCGAAACTGAACTCTTGATTAATGAAGCACCCTTGGGAGAGCCTTGCTGGCCACGAATGAGGTCACTTTCTCACGTTATGTAAGAGAGGTGCCCACCGTGTAATCTAAAACTGTGGTCACTTATTAGGTTATGTAATACTGTACGAGCACCGCAAAGGGAAACATAACAAGCAGGAGGTTATCAGTTTGTGTTAGAGGTTAGTGTGGCAGCAGATGTTGGCTGAGGTTAGATTTTTATTTATCTGTTCATTTTTGGACTGACTGGATCAAACTCTGCAGCTATTCTATTATGGCCGAATGACAAGTCAGACAAAAAGAGACAAAAAACAACAAAAACAAGACACAATATTGAGACACAAAATGACAAAAACAAGACACAAAGCGACAAAAGAACAATGAGCAATCTAGTATTTTACTTTATGATCAAAACAGCTTGTTAAGGTCTCAAAATGATTTCAAATTTATAATTTTACAAATTTACAATTTGCAGTTAATGTCTTCTCTGTAACTTTTACTCTTTACAAAGTTGTCCGACGGGCCGGATTGGACCCTCTGGAGGGCTGGTTTTAGCCCACGGGCTGCATGTTTGACACCCCTGTTTTACATTTTCAGTGTGTGTTTAATTAAAGTTTTGAGTTCAAATTAGTGTTTTAGGATAAACAACTTCAGATGTACCAACTCATTCTCAACTCCTTATTTTCTGTATTGCACTTTTCTTGTTATCTGGATAGAAGTATACTTGAGAAACAAATTAAAAACTAGTCATGTTCTGGAAAGAGGTGGCACAGTGCTGGTTAAATGATTTCTATTCTTTGTATCCACTTTTTTCTTCATTTGTTGAAGAGAAACAAATAAACTGCAGTTTCCTCAAAAGGCAGAGCACGTCTGAAATTCAGTGTTTCCTCTTTTGATAAAATAAAGTATAATTGTTCAGTAGTTTGAACCTTTGAACCTAAGAGCTTGTTTTATATAGATTTCAATTACATTTCTGATGTATTAGTAAGTTTTACTGATTATCAGAGAGAGATGTTTTCCTGTGATCGGATCAGCTCTTTGTATTTTTGTTCCCGTGGACATCACAGCTGGGCTGCGGTCCTGCGGCTGAATAAAGCTTCTCAGAGGGAGAAAGGGGGACAACCATGGGGACGGGGGGGGGTTTGATCTCCCTATACAATAAGTGATGGACACTGGATCAATATCGACATTGACACAGCAGCTGTCCTGTTCCTATCAATGCTTCCTCATAATTGCAGGCCCAGATTTAAAGGACAAACTCATTTCCATTAACATTTTTTTTTCAGTTTGCAGAGACCATTTGGTGGGCAGTTGGTGTCCGATTCTGAAGGATCTGCTCTCATCAATACAACTCGCTCGTATCGATAAGGGAAAGTGAAAGGTTCATGGGGGAGCAAGTGACATAACACCGGCAGCTGTAAATACACAAAGCAGTCAGTCAGGGTTTGGTGTTGGGCTCAAACTATGGACAACATGACTGTTAAAGGATCTGATCATAAAGTTCCACAGAAAACCTCTGATTCCTGCAACCTATGATGGAGTGTAATTTATTTAAAGGTTGTCACATAAATAAGAATGGCTGCTCAAGAAAGGAATTGTTAATTGATTACTTGAGCAAATACAAGAAATTTAGCTAATTCTTCAGGAAAAAAAATAGCTTCAAGGTTAATTATTGAATTTGGAAGCTTATTAAGTACAAAAACATCTTGGAATGCCTAAAAGCTGTTTTTGGCAGAACAAGCCATAGCTATTGATGTAAAAACTGAAGTGAATTTGGTTATTATCAAGAAAACCATGGGAAATGTCTAGATATCAGCTCTTAAATGACACTCTTATGAACTATTTCTGTTGTTATCATTATATTTGTCCAAACAAATGTACCTTTAGTTGTAGAAGACATTAAAATGAACAAGAAATTGAAGAAAACAAGGGTGGTCTGATATCTTTTTCCGTAACTGTATATTGACCCAGGGGTCTATATGAGCCTGTCCTGTCCTGTGTGAGTCCTGCAGCTAGGTGGCGCTGCTCCACAGGCTCCACACTGACCCTGGGAGGTGATTGATCACCGGTGTTCATCCCAGAGGAGGCAGGCTGACCTCCTGCATCTCCCGGCAGCGGCTCCGATAGTCAGTAGCGGTGCAGCTCAGGAGGAGGAAACAACCATGAGAGAGTAGCTAGCATGCACGGACAATTTTAATGTCAATGGCGTCTGTCAAAAGGAAATTATATCAGCGTTTGCTGTTCTTTCTCGTTTTTCTTCCAGTCTCAGGTAAGACGCGTTTTCACTTTTATCATGTGTTTGAGGTTTTATTGAACACGTTAAGGTCTGTTTCATCTCAGTAGTGTGTTTGATAGTGTGCAGACTTCAACAAAATTAAGTTTAAACCCACTTTAACGGTTAGCTGGACTCTGAAATTCAACTTCTAGCTAGCTGCTGAGCTCAAACCACGAATAAAGTCGGTTATTGGCGGTTCGGTGTTTGGTTAACCTGTTTTCACATTTCCATTTTCTAATAAATTACCTTGGTCTTTTTTATCGACACGAAACTCTAAAATATTGTAGAACTTAGTGTGATATTGTGTCAGTAAACGGTCCTGTTTTGGCTAATTTATTAGTTAAGTTTGAAGTTTACTTAAAAATCACCCGTTAGCTTAAGTTTGTATGAAATGTGTTTGTTTTTCAGAGTTCGTTTTGTTTCACAAATTCAATTCAACCAACTTCTTTTCTTGATATATCAATTAAAAAGTGTTCTAAGTCACAGCTAGCCAAAGATAGGAATATATATAAAAATGAATGTGCTGTAGATATCCCAAAATTTGTGACGTTTTTATTTATTTATTTATGCTATATCCTAAACAAAATACAACTCTAGATGAGCAGTTAGAGCAGAAGTGACAGTATTAATACTGAAAGTAAATCCTATAGCCACTGTGACTGTAATCCTCTACCAGATTAGAGCTGAGATGAAACATCAGCAGTCAGTCCAGTTTAAGCCATTACACAATCAATGCATATATCAGAGTTGTTGTAGGAGAATTATTTTAAATAAAAAAACATTTGTACTGTGGACAAGATCCATGCATAGTCTGTTTCCTTGATTGAGGAGAAATCTTGCAGATATAATGTGGATTAGAGTATGGTACAGTTTGAGGTTGTGTTGATGGTTTGAACTGAAAGTGAAGTTGACTCTTCAGCTGTAGGTTTCTGTGTACACTGCAGGGACTAACAGGATAATCTGTGTCACCTTCAGCTGGTGACTTTATAGCTTTAAGTAAGTGGAGAAGAAAGACTTAATGAAGCCACGGTGTGATTACTGCACTGGACAGTTGTCCTCATGCTGACAGGCCTCCAAGCCTCTTAAATGTGATATTTCCCCTCAGAAGGTTTTAATCTGTGTCACGCTTCTATCCAGTAACTCTGATAGTACCTACCTAGAGAGTATCGAGCCACAACTGCTAATAATCGCATTACTGGCTCCAGGAAATAAGCACGCAGGCTGATGTAAACTGTGTGCATCCCCTTAAGCCAGTACTTTGACTGTAAATGCTTTGAATTCTTTCTTGGACTCGTCGCTGTGCCTTGCTCCTCTGCCCTGACAGAAGGCCCCATGCTGATAACCACCTTCACTTCTCCTGCGCTTTTCTGACTGCTTCCCTGTCTCTCTCTCTCTTTACAGGTGTTTTATGCTTTAGTGAGTTATTTTTCGTCAAGGAGCCCCACGATGTCACCGTCATGCGGAAAGAAGCGGTGATTTTGGACTGTCAGGCGCGTGGAGAGGCAACCATTGACGTCAGATGGCTCAAGAATGGAGTAAAAGTAGTGGAGAATGAACGGGTGTACCTGCTCTCCAATGGCTCCCTTTATTTTTCAGAGGTGGAGAGCAGAAGAGGAGACAAATCAGATGAAGGGTTCTATCAGTGCCTTGCTCAGAACAAGTACGGGGCAATCCTGAGCCAGAAAGCCCGTCTTACAATCGCAAGTGAGTATCACGCTGGAATTGTATTAGAAATGCAACAGTGAAGAGGACATGTGATCGACAACTCTTCATAAGTTTTGTATTCCGGTTGTTTGCCATCATTTTCCCACAAACATCAGTGGATGAGATTCAAATCTGTCTGCACATATTCATTTGTAGTTTTGCTGCCCAGTGTTGCATTCAGAGCATCTTTGGTGGTAGCAGGAAGAGAGACAAAGTCTTCAAAGTTAGAGCTTAAAAAAAGATGCTGATCAGAAGGGGGAAATGCCCATTGGTGTGTTAATGAAGGCGCGTGAGATTTGAAAGGTTAGGAGCTGTCCAGGATGCTGGTTCTCCAATGCTAAAGAGCAGATGACCCCTATTCACTGGCCTGGGCTTTCATGTTATTGCACCCGGATCACTTGAGGAATTGTTCTTTTGGAATGCTTTCTCCTCCAGTGCTGCACGATTTGGCCTCGTATTTTAAGGGGGAGGTAGGAAAGCTCCAGGCAGAGTTGGTCTTTTGGGACCTTATATCCCCTCCTCCTACCTACAGGCCATACGTCTTGCTGTGCCCACTTTGGTGGAATATATGTTAAACATTTTGCCCTGCCAGCAGTGTATTCCCATCTGTGCTAAAACATGCTTTTTTAACATTGCATGCATTATGTGGAAGTTTAATTTAATATGGAAATGGAAAAAATGACCGGTGATTGAGGTTTCCATGTAATTATGTATAGAAAGACTGTTTTACTTTGTAATGCATTTCCCCTCCAAAGTCATGCAGAGTTGAAGAGAAGTAGTTGAGAAATGTTTTTATTGTTTGGATTTCCTCAGTTTGTACACTCAAAACTGTTCAATCAGTTTCCTTTGACACCAGCATCCATCACGTTCATATGAAGAGTAACAGGACCTCAATAACATGGAGTGCAATTAGTATGAGTTCAAAACAGCTTCAGGGTCCTTTTTTTGAGCCAGTTTACATGTATTATTCTGAAGCAGTACTTTACCACATGCGGTGCTCTGTGGTAGAGGTCAGTCACATCTTCAGATATTTTCAGGTACCTAAAGAGTACATGTATTTTTATTAATTGATTGAGTAGTTTACCTGCTTTATAGCTTGAAGTTAAGAGGTGATAAAAGCTGCCAGTAAGCTTTATTAGTTTGTTTTAAAATGGCACTTAGACCTGCTGGAAGGTCTATCTGGAAGCTCATAAAATTTTCACATACCTGAGAAATGCTCAGTTGAAGGACACAGGGGTAGCAGTGGGGGTTGTTGCAAGTGGTCTGCACACACACAAACACACACATACGAATGTGAATTGCTGTTTCCCAGTACTGTGGCTTTAGCCTGAGTGTCTAAATGACCAAACTTTATTGCGGGCCCTACCAGGTCAGTAGGTATTCGAGGCTTTGCACACAATTGTTTTCTGCCTCACTAGTCTGGGGAAAGAGTGAAAAGCTTTTCACTCTGTTTTTGTCCACATTGCCTCCCGTGCTGACAAAAGAAAAGGGACTCTCTGGAGGGCAATTGTTTGTCATCAAGTCAGTGGACAAAACAGCTGGACCTAGTCATTACAGAAAGGCTAATTACATTAATTGTAAAAGTTAAAGATTAGTGAGTCCACAATTTGGTTGGAAAGTCAGAGTGGCAGTGATCATTCTGACTGTCTTCTATGACCTTCCTATTGGATTAAAGTCTGCTTAGAGAATATGTGGTCATTTGTTTTTAATGTTTGTTATCTGAAGAAATGTTGTTTATTGTGCCTATTTTGACTAAGTTGTAGTGTGTCCTCAGGTATTTTCGCATGTTAATTCCACAGCTGGAAGATGGATAGTACACTTTGTAGGGAGCCTGAGCACTTGCTTTCCAGAGGCAATTTGATATTCCTCTTCATCATGTTGACATGTTTTATGTGTTAGGTGATGGAGTTAGAGTCCTTGGGAGCTTTTCAGCCCTTTGCTCATAAGCTGTGTATCTGCTAGTTGTTAATCGAAGAGTGTGGTGGTGATGGAGCGTAAACTTTGCGCTAAAGCACGAAGGTGAGATGAGATTTGGCCTTAATGAAAGGAATGTGATACCTGAGCCTCATCGTGTGACTTTTGTCAATAGCCTTTAGATTGATGGCGATTTCAGTAGACAGACTGCCTCCCTCTTAGGGCCTCTTATTCCACGTGACCACAGGTACAGAAGGCATGAAAACTGTTAGATTTCTCGTACTTTTACAGGTATTGCCCATATGTGGCTCCCTGGACACTAAGATGTTTAAAATTTCCCTGAGATGTCAAGTTTTACGGATGCATTGCTGATAGTTTCACTTGTGTTGATGGTGAAAATCACAGACCAGTCTGAAATGGTACTGCTTTGTTGTGGACTGACAATATTGTTGCTGTACAAAGCAAAATGTGGGGACAGCAGTTCCAGGCAGAGTTAAAAGTGATGGTATCTGATCAGTGTAGAAGGTAGATCTTTCGGACTTTGACATTGCATGACGTGTTGTTGCTCACACATTGTTGGTACCAATCCCAGAAAAGTGCTCTCTTTTCCTCTAAATGATAGCAGAAACACAGGATTTTATTATAACACTGAAAGAAACTGTATTTATGTGCGTCTGATCCATCATGGCAGATATACTGTCTGCATAATGAAGTATCAGCATGTTCCATCAGTGCATTTCTAGCCTGTCATCCAACTGAAATGAGAAGACTTAAAATAAACTATGACTATATGAGTGGCAACAATACCTGTAAGTGTAAAGTAACTTATTCTACAAGTATTAGGTATATTATTTTCTGAAGTCTAATGAGTGTTTCTGTAATGTACACATGAAAAAGTGGAGCTGTCCAGCGATATAAATGTCAGAGCAATGTAATGGTATTCTTGTGCACAGTTTTGTTTATTTTTTCTAGCTTTGCTCTGCAGAAAGGTTATTCTCACAAATGGAGGTGTCACTGTTGAAGACATGTACTCACATGAGTTCTTATACTGGCCATTATTCACTTTGTTTGTGTTTAAGGCCGAGAGCCAAACAGGCTTTAAATGAGGTATTTTTGAAGGAGCTGCTGCAGTTGACTTACAATGTTTATTTTACCTCATTTGTGTGTCCATAAGCAGCCAGGTCCGGACTGCAGCATTATTTTAAGTTGCTAAGGAATGCATCTGACTTGCACTGGCTGGGCACAATTAGAAGCTTCAATAAGACGAAAGCAAACCTTGCACAGTGTGAACTGTGATGTGAATGAATGAAATGCCCTTAAGTGAGACAACTCAAAGCCTGGAATCTTGTTTTTCTCCTCTGCTGGATACGAAAGGTTACCATGGTTCCCCTGAACGGCAGGCCGAGAGGTCAAAGGTTTCTTTAAACTGTTCAATAGATGGAGGGCAGTGAGACCTAGAACGGGCCTTAAATCTTTTCTACAATAATGCTGGATGCTCATCTAATTTATCAGTTGCATTAATAGTCATCAGGGGATCTGTTTTTGTTTCCATGGGCATCTTTTTCTCTCTCATCTCTTGTGGAATAGCAGAAGTTTTATTTTTGTGGTATGCCAATGGTTTGCTGGCAAATTTTTTTAAAAGTTCTCAAAAACAGATTGCAGGTATTTACAGATTGACTTTTTTTTTTTTTTTTTTTTAAACTTTTTACTCTGACATTGAGATTAAAGACAATGACGCCAGTGTCTGAGTGGAGGGTTGCTGTTGAGTGATTGGAAAACTTTGTAACAGAGATAAGGAGTTGGAGGAGGGGGAGGAATGCTCTTCCCAACACTGCTCCCCCACTGCCTATTCGGTGCTTTGAGAGGTCACCCTGCTCATGGGAATAGTTCTTTGTTTTGCCAGGCCAGTGGTCACTTGACTGTCCTGCAGCCTGTGTGGAGCAGCAGCACATCTGCCAACCAGCCAGTGATTGATTTGTGGGCTTTCCCAGCTTTGCATTCTTCTTCTTGCTTATCAGTCCTCTTTTTCTGCAGAGCCTTTTATTAATGTCCAGCGGGGTCAATGAACATTGTAAAGGACTCATCACTCAATTAAATGGTGGTGTTTTTCACCACTGGAGGAATGAGCAAATAAAAGCTAAAATAAAGTTTTTTAGTGTACGCTCCAGTTTACGGGAATCGGCCCCGTAGGATGAGTGTATGTAGAAGTTGTGAGGGTTGTTTATGTGAGTCAGTGAAGGGCCCAGATTTCATGGGTCTCCTGATGGCCATCAATTCAGTATGCAGTCTGCAGGATCAAGAGAGGATGATCAATTTTAATGTCTCACCCAGAGAGGGGATCCTGGGGATGGATTGGGTTAGGGATGGTTGTGGGCCATCATTGCAAACACAACACAAACTGCTTTTGTTATTCAGTGTGTTGAAACCAGGTTGAGGTGAATGCACTCCCAATGATTGTTGGTGAGAACGTTTCTGGTCTTTAAAACTCGGGGATTGAGTTTGACATTTTCACAGCAATATCTTGCTGTGGCACTACAGCACAATGATAATGTATCTGACACAGAAGATTCCCCTGAAAATGATCAATTCTAGGTAGAAAGTCATATATGCAGTGCATGTAGTTTAATATAAAATGTGCAATGTGATTTGGTGCAGATTATTGTGACAGCAGTTGCAGTATTTTCACAATTTAAAAGACCAAACAAACAAAAACGGACAACTAACAGTGGTTTTAATGTCATTTTGTACGTTGGAAGATTTACATAGACTGTCAAAATGATTTGTAGGAGTGTTGATGCCAAAGTGTAATCGACAAGGTAGATAAAAAGAAATCAGCAAGTTTAGCCTTTATTAACACTAATGGCTCACATGCAAGTAAAGTACGTGCTGTGCTGTATTCTGGCTGAGAAACTGACCGGAGTAACCAGAGGAGAGAAGGCTGAACTAATTCCTGGCATTTGTAGGGGAACCTTTGTTTGGGCCTGACCTGTCCACTGACCTTTAGTTTGTTGAGCTGCTGGCATCAGGAGGCCCATCTGCTGCAAGCTGAGCAGCAGCGAGTATAGTTTTACTTCTCTGGTTCAGTTTGGACTCTAAGGTGAACTACTTTATTAAACCAGGAGGGCATATAAGCAGACTCATATTTGTGTACCTTTAACTCTGAACATTGCTGACACATGCCATTG
The DNA here is from genome assembly GCF_022539595.1 of Amphiprion ocellaris. Taxonomy (NCBI): domain Eukaryota; kingdom Metazoa; phylum Chordata; class Actinopteri; family Pomacentridae; genus Amphiprion; species Amphiprion ocellaris. Next base: position 13,174,821 of record NC_072766.1, read on the forward strand.
GTTGTATCTTTGTGACTTGAACTACTGCAACTTTTGTGCATAAAAAAATATGCTGATTAATTCCTCACCTCTCCTGCATAATATTATGAAATAGGGAGAAGATGGCACCTTTTAAATTAATTGTAAAGTGAACTGTGGTGAAATGTCTGGCAGCAGCTGCACCGTATCTATTGTTTTATTTGTTGTAATGGCAACAACTGGCAGATGTCACTGGTACAACAGAGAAGGATATTATTACAAAACATAATTTTCAAGTCCCATAGCCAAAGAAAGTCAGTTCCAGACAGCAGTGACCATCAGTGCTGGTTTGGGGTGGTCATTCACAGCTCTGCCGGAGTTGGGGGCTAGCCAGGATTTGTGGAGGTCAGAGGTGAGAGGTGAGAGGTGAGATCGCTGGGATGGGCAGATGGTCGGAACTGTTTCTTCAAGCTTTTGGGGAATAGCCTGAGACATTTATTCTGCGTTTAAGTCAGAGGACAGGGCAAAATGTTATGTCAAAGGTTTTATGTTTGTATATTTTGCTGTAGTAAAGGAAATGACATGTCACTGTTTGCATGCACAAAGTTTTTTATGTCATTTTTCTTTAGTGAAACACAAATTATAAGTGGCTGAATAACTAGATGTGTATAATTAAGTAAATCACGCTGAGCTTGATTTGTTTACCTTAATTATTTCATCAACACATTGGACAGACTTCTGCAAATATCATCATTGCTCAAAGCAGAAGTTTAGCCTCCTATTTTCAGCTTGGAGTGTTCTGCCGGTGTGCTACAAACCCGAGCACCTATAGATTTTCCACCTTGTCTTAGTAGTTTATCAATAATCAGTGATTATCCTGCTGTGTGTCTGCTGTCATTCCAGAATCACTTGCCTGAATGGGAAGGCAAAGCAGACAGGCAGAGGATCAGTGCGGCTCATCTCTCATGCCCTGCAGTCATATCACTTCAGCACATTAATGGCATTTTTGTAAGAGCGTGCGTTAACGGAGGAGGGGTGGCAGAGGGTGGATGGGTGTGGGAAAGAGGGTTTGAGTGCCTCTCCCCACTTCTGTCTTGACATCAAACAACCACAGTTGGGCTAATGGGGTACCAGCTCAAGACTAATTTGATTAAATGTGTCCATAGTGAAGAGATCTGATCCTGGCCACAGTTTGCCTCTTGTCCAGCAAGAATGTTTTACAGGCAAGTGCACAGTCTGGAAAAGAGCAGTGTCATAAATAACATTCATGCAATTAATATTTTAATTCATACTTTCATCAAATCCCTCCTTTCACATCCTGTGGTGGCATTATGACACTGAAAGAAAAATACCCCCAGTAGCCATTTTAAAGTTTAGTTTAGCAATTCTAAAGATATATTATGTAAGTTATAATGAAATAATTAGAAATACAAATAATGCCAGTGATTTTATCACAAGAACCAAGGCTGTCAGCCCTTTTTTGGTCAAAATAAGGTGCTCTTTCCTCCACAAATGTCAGCTTGATTTGAAGGCACGTTGCTGTCAAATGTGTAAAAGTCATAATTCACTGAATGTTTTCTTTGGCAGTCTGAGCTCTCCTGCTGTTTAGCACCACAACACCTGGCAACTCCGCTTACACACTGCCATTCATCATTCCACTCATACACACTACTATGTGTTTATTGCAGTATAGGGATTTCCTGCAGTCTTTTCTCGAAAGCAGAGGTTACCATCACAGCATGGTGCTTTAGGTCCTTTGTGTAAAAATGTAGCAGTAAGGATGATGGATATTAAGAATTAGAATCAGAATTACAGTTGCCAGTGTGCAAGTCTGGCATTTATGTCTTCTGAATGTTTTGCTTGTGGTTGTTTCTCCTGGTTACAAACAAAGCAAAGTTTTCTGTTTGTATCATGTTGCTGAGCTAGAAAATAGTTCATGTGATTTTCATTTATTCACATGAATGTATCTTTGTGGATTCCATGCAGTTTCACCATAATAGAAGATCCTTTTTGGATGTTATTTGAATGGTGCTAGGCGTGTTTTTTGCTCTGAGTATCTGACAGATGTGGTCTCAACTTGATGCCCTCCTTCCTGCTCTTTTGTGTTTCTTCTTTGCTGAGTGCTGATTGCTGACTGCAGCAGAAGTAACTCTGAACTTGTGTGTGCAGAGGTTCAAGAGTGCCACAGTATGTTTGCTTATCCATTACTTAAGAGATGATAGTTTCATCTTAAAAGCAAGCAGTATCTTAGCATCTCAAAAATGGGCTTACTGAAATTATAAATAGTGAAATTTGGTTGAATAGAAAGATATATAACTTCATCTGTCTGGCCTATTGTAAAAATCCTTAACAGTCTATTGATTGGTGCATGTCTGTGCCATCAATGATTGATATATTTATTATAGCTAAAAGTTAGCATGCTGTGAGGCTTACTGTTCTCTCTATCACAAACAGCTCTTCAATTGATTTCTGTCAACAAATGACTGACCTCAGGGTTCTGCAGCTTTTTGAGAAGAGGGGGATGGTACAGCAGTGGGTGACCCTAATGCCTTTTAGGACTTTTATGGCTCTGGAGGAACTACTGTCAAAGAGAGCATTCATTAACAAAAACAGCTAAAACAACTTAAGTCATTATAAAATGCATACATTTCTCCTGCTGTATAAAAGGCCTTATTGTAATTCATGTTGGGCCTCATTTGCTTGCTGCTCAGCTGGTGGCTGACAACAGCTCAGTTTCAGGGAAACCCTATCCACGCAGGATGTAGCTGTTCCACTCCAGTCATCACCTTCCTGCAGCACTCAGCATGTCTGTAGCTTTAGGTAATAGGCATCTCTGTTTTCGGACTTCCACTGGACCTGACTGAGATGGATGAGTGTCTAAAATGTTTGGAAAAATCATCCCTCGGATTGCTTTTGTAGAAATGTCCGTATAGCTTATTTATAATGACAATTTTATGGTGGAAGTAATAAATTCTCAGTCAGATTTCCTTCCTGATTTGAGAGCTTCTACCTCATGATGAGTGTTTAAGCAGCCCTGTCAGACTTTTTACGTATTCATTTAATTAACTTAAACTTAAAATGTGCTGTGGATTTACGTCAAAGCAAAGTTTAACACAACTCATGGAGTGAAATCAACACTGGCTTTCACAACAAAGAAACACCTCACGGGAGTTTCCTGTGACTTTATCTTAAAAAGACTACATATAAGGGATAAAAACATCAATACTCAATTCTGTTGTGGGGAAGAATACTGCTGAAGAAACTAATCATCTGGGCCTTTTGGCAAAGTGGCAAATTGTCATCCTCAATGTGGGAGTGAATCAGTGTGTTACATTGCTGTTCAAATGAAGTAATGATAATCTGTTACTAGTTTGATCTTATCAAAAAGTGTGTAATTGTGACAGGCATTTTTTTGGTGAACTCAACATCTAGACTCTTTATACCATCCTATTCTGACACACAGATAAATGAAAAAACATTGTTTAAGAATTAGATTAGACATTAAATTTGTTTTGGCTCTGCTAATACAGACCGTATCTCCATATTTTTTCATTTGTAAAAAGTCTTTCATTTGTGTGTCGTTTTGTTTTGCTGCAGGTATCTCCTCTTTTGCAATCCAGCCAACATCTGTAGTGGTGACTGAAGGCTCAGTTGCCAGGTTTTCCTGTAAAATCAGTGCACACCCTCCTCCCATCATCACTTGGGAGTTCAATCGTGTCACATTACCCCTCACCACTGAAAGGTATGCACTCACTTGTTTTCAGTTTAACCGCATGGTATTCATTTACATACTTACCAAACAGATTTTTTGAAGTATGACTTGACAGATGATATGGGACCACTCTCAGCCATTATGAGTTATTAGAAATACTCGTTATGTAATTGTTCCATATTGTGAGTGATGAAAGCTAAACCGTATTTGTGTATTTCCATCATTCAGAATCACAGTCCTGCCCAGTGGTGTTCTTCAGATCTATGGTGTGCAGCGGGCAGATACTGGAAACTACCGCTGCATCGCCACCAACATTGCCAGTCGCCGCCGAAGCACGGAGGCCACCCTCACTGTCACCCCAGGTGTGTCAGACAGCTCTGGTTTTACAAATGTATAATAAATCAGGAAACTGTTTAGTGGTAAAAAGTCACCACAATGTTTGCTCTGGATTTTGTCCCCAAATCTAAGCTAAAAGGAAATATGTGATGAGAAGGTATTTAGTCTGTGCCTTTCAAGCAGTTGCAGAGTGGTCAGTAGATTTTTGAAAGGCTTATTTATTCACTAACAGGACATTTTTATGTGACTTAAGTTGTCTTCTTTTTCCTGTGCAGCTCTTAGCCCCCAGCTTCCCCAGAGACCACGCATTATCACCAGACCACAGAACATTTCGGTGTCACTGCACCAGAGTGCCATCCTGGAGTGCATGGCCACAGGCAATCCTCGACCCATCATCTCCTGGAGCCGAGCAGACAGCAAGTCCATCGATGTTTACAACACCAAAGTGTTAGGAAACGGCAATCTCATTATCACGGACATCAAACCCCAGCACGGAGGAGTCTATATGTGCAGAGCCACCACGCCCGGCACACGAAACTACACTGTCGCTGCAGCCAACGTCACTGTACTAGGTAAAGACAGTCAACCATAGTTTGGCTGTATATGTTTTGATTTCATATTGGTAATCTAAAATTCCAAAAATTGCTGTCGTTTTTGTAAAGCACCCCCTTCCTTGTCGGAGTGGCCGGAGAGCCTGACCCGTCCACGTGCCGGTACCGCCCGCTTTGTGTGCCATGCTGAAGGAGTTCCCACGCCTCAGGTCACCTGGCTCAAGAACGGAGAGAAAGTTCACTCCAATGGTCGGATTAAGATGTACAACAGGTATGTTTCACCTTATTTCATTTGAAAATTAAATCCGATGACCCCATTAATTTCCTCTCTGTCATGTCAAATGTTTTTACTTCACATACACTGACATAATGAGCAGAAAGCCTAACTCCTTTAACCATGAAATGCTCATTAACAGCTTTTGTTGACTAATTTACAACAATTTAAATAAATAATTCACTAGCACTTCTACAGTAGCAAGGAAACTGAATAATTTATAGCTGTGCAAATGGGATTTTAGTTGGTTTCCCTATAATTCGCTCCTGCTCCTTATCAACTGTCAGTGCTTGTTAAGGTGATTATAGAATGACTACACTCTCATTATGTGTGTGTGTGTGTGTGTGTGTGTGTGTGTTTCCCAGCAAACTGGTCATCAACCAGATCATCCCTGAGGATGATGCCATCTATCAGTGTCAGGCAGAGAACGAGCAAGGATCGGTCCTCTCTATGGCGAGGCTCATTGTGGTGATGTCAGAAGACCGGCCAAGTGCGCCCAGGAATATCCGAGCTGACACAGTGTCGAGCTCTGCCATCCTGCTGGCTTGGGAGAGGCCTCTGTACAACTCAGACAAAGTTATTGCTTATTCTGTGCACTACATGAAGGCCGAAGGTGAGAACATTTTTGACAGTCTTTTGTCATATAGGAACTGTGTTATTTTAATTAGTAGGAAACTGAGAATGTTTCAAGATATTTTATGTTTATGGCATTTATAACCTCAGGAAGTAGCAATTCAAAAACCTAATTATGGCATCTTCCAGTCTATAAAGCTCGATGTGGGAGCAAACTCTGTGTTATCAAAGCTCCGTGGTTAGACAGAGGTCAGAAAAGGCAAAACTCCCAAATCAAGTTGAATGACAGCCTTTTCTGAACAAACAGGAGTGGTCATTAGTACCATAGTCCTGGGGAGTTTTAAGATGCAGGGTCCCTTCCTTTGGCTGACAAAATGCAGGATGAAGACAATACTATTCACTAAAAGCACAAGGGTTGCAGTGTGGTAGCAGAAAAGCCTTAAAGCCTTTCAGCTTTCCTGGGAACTCTTGCTGTTGACAACAAGAGTCACATTCAGACAATGCAACATTTCAGGATAACGTGAAGCCTATGCATTCAGGCACTTGATTATAATGCCACTGACTTCCATTGGGGAGGTGAAACGTACAGAATACAACTA